>NC_054057.1:21422318-21575818 GCF_017639655.2 Falco naumanni | reverse complement strand
ACTTTTATATTCTGTTTTAAATAGGTTTACATACTGCTCTGTGTTTACTTTAGGTTGCTATTATATTTAAAGAAATAAATGCTTTTTAAGGAGCAATTTAGGCTATTTAATGGCAAGATAGTAAAATGTTGAGATAAGCAAGGAAAACTGAGATAAGTTAATTGGTACATTTTTTTATTTATTACAAGTTACTTTTTCACAGCTGCTGCTGACTGTTTTGTATACTGCTAATAAGCATTTCATGTGATTAACCAGCAATTAGTACTTCATAACTTGTTAATGAGAAGTAGAAGCTGTATATTGCTACTGAGAATTTGAAAGCATGATGAACAGCCAGCCTTGATCATTCTGAGGTCTGCTAAGTTCAGATAAATAAAATCAGGTCTTGAGGCTCTTTATTCATAGCTTCATCTTCAGAGGAGGGGGCGGGGAGGGGGGGAAGGAATGGTGCAGGAAAAAAACCCAATGCAAATCAAGTCTTTGATTAAAGTCTTTACCACAGTTTGTAATGAATTTCCAGATCAGGCAGTTGTTACTATTATTTGCTGCTATTAGGAATATTGTGTAGGGATGGTTGTTGGGGGGGATGGACACCGAAGCCACTTTCTTTTACAGTTGTCTTCACGGTCTTACCCAAAAATCTGTTGTGAGAGATGCACTAAAGCAAGATTTCCTCCTGAAATGTAACTGGATCAAACAGTAGCAGGCTATTCCTGCAAAAATATGAGCCTCCTGTGACTTGTTCCCAGGAAAAGACTTACAAATATGAAACTATTTACCTCTGTAGCATAAATATGGGAGTGATTCCCAGTTGTGAGAGGCTGGCTAGTGCTGCTGTGACTGCATAGGGAGGTTGTCCGCATAGATGGAGTTGACAGTTCCAAAGCATGAGCAGATGTCTAGTTACAGCTGAAGGAATTATTCTTGTGAAATTGTATTTATTTGTGAATTTAATCTAATTATCTTCTTCTTTTATGTTTTTGAGCAGACTGCAATTTCTTAAAGTTAGTTATTGCTCTAGTGTACTTTTAAAATAGCTCTTCAATCATTCCTCCTTCAAGTTTGCTAACCTGCAAATTGAATTTCTCTTTATTGTTGTATTCCATGGTCACTCATTGCCTTGTCTATACATAGACCACATTTTTAAAAAATCGATTAAAAAATAAATGAACTAGTCATGTAGCTTTCTTTATTATCATAAAGTAGTCTCAATAAATTATTAGTACAAACCAAAAATGTACTTGATTTAAACTGGAAAAAGTTCAAGTTGCATGTGTAATTAAGAGCTTTAAAATTATGTATCTGGTCATGAGCAGAGCTTGTGTTTAATTGAGGCAATAAATCTTTGAGGTAGTGCAGGTTAGATTATGTGGTAAATTTGTAGTTGGATGTCAAGATCACCTATCTTAAAAGAAGGGGTGATCACAAAGCCAGTGAGGGGGAAACAAGTTGAGAAGACAACTACTTGGGAGGGAAAGGAATGAGAATTGGACTAAGGACAGACCAAGAAACCAGAAATCTCAGAGATGCTGGTACAGAATAAAAGGGAAAAACAAAGAATAAAATAGAAAACCAAAAGGGAACATTTGAAAGGATACTGGTGGTAACAGTGGAGCTGTAGGTAGGTAGAAAGGGGCAGAGAGCAGAGCCGCACATCACTTGCACATCACTGTTTAATGTCTGTATGCATGTTTAATTTGGGGGAGTAACAGTTCTTTTCTTTCAGAAATGCTGACTAGTTTTGTTGTTTTCTCACATGAAATACCTTGGGGGCTTCATGCGGTGTTTCTCTCTTGCACAGAAGTATTTATAAGAGGACAGAAAATCCTGAAAACCCTGATGTCACTTTTTATGCTACCTGTTTGTTGTCGATGGAATTTTTAACAAAGCCGTGATTTACAGAAACAGTTTGACTCTGTGCTGTACTGTTAAAGGCTCCTCAGAAGGTGATTTTCTGAGTTGGCAACAGTACTTAGCTAAAACCCAAGTCATCATTACTTCCTTAAAGCCATTATAACAGAGAAAGCCGCAATGTATTTCCCGAAGTTTTTTGTATCTGGGTAAGGTTGCCTCTATTTTATGGTTGCCAGTCCTTTCCTCAAGTGCTTCTTTTGCTAATTTGTAATCAAGTGTGCCTCTGTGGTAAAATAAAATACAGTGCAGTGATAGCAAAGCTATGTCTCTAAGCTGTACAGCTACGTTAGCGTGCCCACCAGAGTTGAAAAAGGGTTTCATGAGCCAAGATGGAGCTGCTACTCTAGCAAAGCCATGCAAACCCACCCAAGCCTGGTGCCTCTGCACACCCCTACACTTTATGCTTTTTGATAAGCCATCTGGTATTCATTTAGCTGTAGTATCTGTCTCCTTCCTTCGCTGCCACAGCTTCCAAAGCCTTTAAGTGAAACAACAACCTTAGACATTTGACAGGAGGATAATTAAAATATCAAATTATAAGAAATGAAAAAATTGAGATCTTTTTTGGATTGTAGTTTTCTGCAGCAATCTGGTCTTTCTAATAGCAAAAATGAGTTTTCTGGGGTTTTTTTGTTTTGTTTGTTTTTTTTTAATAAGAAAACCAAGGGCTTAGTTAATGGGTGAGTATAAATTGAGTACTACATATTGCTAACAGTACAGTCAGTACATTTTTTTCAGGAAGAAAATACTCCATGTTCTTGCCAAACATGGGTCACTGGTATGGCTATGTACATGGAAGCTCTGAATATATATCTGTCTTGGTACTCCCCTGTGCTATTTTAAATAAAACTAAAAGCAGGTAACCTTCAGAGAGGGCTTCCAGCTAAGCTCAGCTGCTCATAAGTTTTCTTTCTAGTAGTGCACTCCTTCTCGTAGCTTCGTGATGCGGTGACAGTGAGCGTGTATTTCCATTCCCGTGCTCAGCCTTTCCCTGAGCCGGCAATGACGGGACTCACCTTGCCCAGGGACACAGTGAGTCAGCAGAACAGCTCCGTGCAGAGGAGTTGAACCTGAGCAGCAGGCCCTGCATGAGCATGGTTGTGAAAAATGTTTGTTTACAAAAAGCCCTTTTCTCTTTCAAGAAGGGAAAACAACCAAACAGATGCTTCAGCCCCACAAAATTTCTTTTCGAAGAGCACATTATTCTTGCAGAAGTGACAGCATCTTCCTTTCAGTCTGTATCATTTGGGAAGCATTTATCTGATCACTAAGGAAGAGGTTAAGGAAATGAAGATACACTGTTCTGATACCAGCTCAACCACTACAGAGATATCAGAGGGTACCTCTAATCTGATGACTGCAAGCAAAGTAATGTAAATTACCCAATAAATATTGAGAACGCATAATAGAGGTTTTATTGCACCTAGATGTGCTTTCAGTTTTTCAGTAACATTCTCCCCTCTACATCTGAAAAACTTTTAATTTTGGGATAGTCTGGAGAGGAAAGAAATTCTAGAAATGGCACAAGTTTACCCTAGAGAAAGTGTCTGAATTTACAATGAAAAACAAAACCACAGAAACCTTCTTGGTCTGATGTCTTGGCATACACAACGAAAAACGTGGGAATTAAATTAAGTTCTTGCTGTCAGACTCACTGATGATAAAAGACTTTTCAACCAGAAGTTCTTTCTCAAAGTCTATGGGTGAATTTAATGTAAAATGTAATCCAGTTCTCTATTGGCACAGCAATTCTATCAAAATGAGGTATAATAATGGTATTTTAAAGGCCAACATTAGACAAGCTTCTTGAAAGGCATTGGAAATTGTTCTGCTAAGTAAGGAGCTATTTTTATATAATGAGTTTTAATCACACAGGAGCTGCACTTGAATAAAAGGTCAATTTAAGCAGAAGGGGAGTTCAATAGTGCAAACCTTGTAGACAAGAGAAAATAATTGCTATCTTTGAATAGGGGAACTCTGATTCTCCTTAGTTATGGACTCTTTCTCAGTTTTTTGCGTAGATTACTAAACTGTATGTAAGCGGTTGACTGAACAGATTAGTTGTTCTCAAAAGAATTTCATTGCTGAATTTCTCAGCTCTCACCTCAAATTCCAGTTAAAATTTGGAGATGTCAATGTAATGCCTCTTTGTGCAGCATAAAAAGATCAGACTCTGGATCCCAAAGAAAAATATTAAAACCCACAACAATGAAGCTGTGTGGGTTGGGACTGTGTCTGTTATGTCTCTTTTCATTTAATGAAAATTGTTCTATCCTTGTGTTTCAGAGGAAGCTCTTTTTTGCCTGTGATTTGCTTGGTGTGTGACAGCATATTTATATTTGATCTATAGTAGTCTGTAGTACTTCACAAAAAGAGAAAGGAGGAACTCTGGCTGTAAAAGGAGATCTAGGAGCTGCAAGCCTGGGAGAAATCTCAGCACTATCTGTGTGCATGGCGTGAGCCAGAGGTTTTGCTGCCCCTGTCCCTTGCTACATGTAATATACAACATTTTCTCCTGACATGGAGCCTATCTACTATCTTGAGGAATATATATTTTCTTCAGGTTAGGCAAGGTAAATAGTGGCAATTCTGAAGAGTTGAATACTTAATATCTTTCGTATCACAGCTATAGCTAAGGGTCTCTGTGCGCACAGATTAACCAGACACGAAAAACTTAATATCTACAGTAAGTCTTACTGCAGTATGTTTTGAATCAAAACTGGTAGAAAAATCCTCTTGAATATAATTTATCTCATGACATAGGAAACTGGCAAAAGACGTTATAGCTTTTGGACAGGCTAAAGTGTGCCAGCTCATCCAAAGATGAGGTTTTTCTGTCCATAAGTAGATATTGAGTTACCTTGCAATTTAGTTTCTAAATATTTCTTAATGCGCTTCAACTTTGGGATCATTGAACTGTGGCCATATGAGTGTCTAATTATCTTTCAGACCTTATCTCTTACTGTTGGCATCTTTATTGGCATCTTTTTGGAATGTAAAATCTGCTCAGAGGACAAATAATTGCATGGAAATTAACTGGCAGTGATTGCATGGTGGTTTGGGCAGAAATCAGATTTCTTAGGTTTATGGGTAAAATGCTGCGAAGTTAAAGCCTTACATTTTATGGCATGTTATGCAAAACACATTGCATTCCTCTTTTACTTGTGTAATAAACCCTTCAGTTCTTCCTGGGCTTTCTATCCTGTACAAGGTAACAGGGTAAATTCCTCTGTGGCTACTTCAAAGTCGTCTCTAAATTATGCTGGCAGCAGAGCTAGATGTTGCATTCTTATTCTTAAATCTCTTTGATTACTTGATTGATTCTCTTCTGATACACCTTCAATTTAATAGTGATGGCTTTCCAAGTTGTCCTGACTTGCAGGTGGTTTTGCAGGGTCCCCTCCATGCCAAAAATAACTTTGCTGGGCTTTTGTGGTTTTTTTTAGGTTTAAACAGTGTCCCTTTGAGATTATTTTTTTTTCTTTGTTCTTGAATAGAATGGACAGGCTTGTTATAAAGAAAACCCAAATAATCTTAATTTTTTGGTTTTCATCAGAAAGTGTATATTGAGAAGAACTGCTAAACACAAAATAGTGTTGAACATGCACTGCGTGCTGGCAACAGGAGGTGTGGGAGTGATGGGAAAATCCGCTTTGGCCAGAGACTAGCAGATTTGCAAGGGGTTATTCAGCATATCCTTGAATATGCCCAGCAGTTTCTAACTGCTTTTATACAGCATGAGCCAGCACGTAGGGCAGCATAAAAACCATTTTCTTTCCAGAAAGAGCCCCTCTGGGGGACAGGGCTCAGTCCGAGCCTGAGACACTAGGTGCTCTGGATGCTGAGTGCTTGATTTCATAACCCAAATACAATACAAAGACTAGGATCTGTCTGTATCTATTAAAATCTTTGCATTGATCCCATGTATTAGATTTGAAATGCAAACTCTTGTGATATTGTAAAATCTTACTACGACCCCTCATAAATTCAAGGCTGCTTTATGCTACCTAGGATGCAGGGTGCTGCATTCTGCAGTCAATTGTTCTCATCTCCACGCTTCTGTTCTTGCACTGTTTCTTGATGAATGGGATTTACTTGCACTGATTTTTACGCAGTTGCACAGTCATGGGTCTTTCATCTGTCTTAAGTTCTGCATTGAAGAAAGGACTAAAAGAAAAAAGAAAAGAAGGAAAAAAAAAAAAGAAAAGGTTAAAAAAAGGGAAGCAACCCCCCACACGCAACTGAAAAAGAAAAGGCAGCATCTCTTGGGATCATTTTTATATTTCTGGTCTTCCTTTTTTCACTGATTCTTTCTATTGTCTCAGGCTACTAATACTTGACTACGGATGCTGTGATGAGGGGATCCTGCTCAGCAGGGTGAGGGGGAGCAGGTAGTGATGGGAAAGTCACTGGATGCCTTTACATAAGGTTCAGAGCCCGCAGTGATTTGCCTGCAGCAAAGCTGGGTGTTGACTTGTGCCACGTGAACGAGGAGCCCAGAGTGGTGCCTGGTGCTGACTGCAGCAGCAATGTAACCTTTTAGTAAATTGTCAGTGTTTTTGCACTATGTGGACAGCCTGGTGGACGTAGGAAGGTGGTTGTAAGAAAATAGTTTTTTGGGTGACTGAGCTCGATAACTGGTTCTTTAGAGGGATATTGCTTTGAGCAGTATATGTCAAATATTTACCTGACCCCTGAACACCCAAGCTGGATTCTTCCCTGTCTTTCTTCAGGGATTGAGAAATTCTTCAGGTCTGTGATTTTTTTGTAGATTTCGTATACTTTCAGATACTTTCATACCTAATAATAAAAAAACCTTCCTTGTCCATATTTATAAAGGAGTCTTGTATGGCTGTGGTAAAACTGTCTATTTTTTTCTTACCCAAGCATGACCCTGAAATCTCTGAAACATTTATATTTAGACTAGTGTGGTAATCCATGTGCAGTGATTTCCCCAGGAATCTGCCACTGTGACCGGGCATTTACAGATGTGTATCTATTCTGAAACAAAATAGTAAATAGCTGAAGGTTAGAATGAGAAATGCTGTACCAACATGGTACTTTGAATCTGAAAACTTTGCTTTAAATAGTGTCATACTAATTTCAGAGATTTAGAATCAATTAAGTTAATTGTAGAAAGAGAAAGCAGAGGATTCATATGTTATAGCCCCGTTAATCACACTGACTTGCACTTAATCACAGTCTTAGAATAATCACACAGCTTTGCATTTATATTGTTTTATCATCCGTGAGGAATGCAGTGTTTTGTTGAAGAAACCATTCCAGGCACTACTGAAATGCAGCTTCTTTTTGAAGGATGTGGCAAATGTCTCACAGCCCATAGCAGTGCTGACAGTGGCTCAGGGCAGGAAGAGGAGAACAGGAGAAAGGAAAAAGTTAAGAAAGGTAGAACATAACAACTTGAATTGTTTTATTCTTACTGTTGTGAAAAATACACTGTGATCAACACTGGGGACTGAAAAGATTTAGCTTCGCTACTCTTATGAAAATGTAGCATCTCTGGTGGACTCCTAGCAACCTGCTGAGGGGCTGGCATTAATTTAAATTTGAGGAAGCAATGGCATCTACTGAATAATTAACATAATTTCTTGCAATAGCCAGGATTTCCATTGTGGTTATCAGTCTTGGTAGATATCTAGTGCATAAAATTCATCTCCCAAAGAAAAAATAAAGGATAGAAGTTATAAAAAGGCACAAAGCTAAGAACAACTCTGTCCTGTTATTATGTTGCATATTATGAGCTTTTGATGTAGAGCCCTGAGTCTTCACAGAAAAGAGCATGTGAAACTTGGCAAGAACTGCCTTCAGAGGAGTAGCATCATTATGCAGGCAACCTTTCCTCTAGGATGCCTCTCCTCAGCTTTTGTTGCCTTAGCACTGTCACAGTTTCAGAATACCTCACATAATCACCTGCCCTTATTTTCATCAATTTACCTGCAGGCCTACAGGAATCGTAGCAGCCAAGAACATTGCATGGATTAAATGAGCAGGAGTCACATTGAAATTACAATGGAGGGGGCATAAATAGACGAGGAGTGCTGATACAAAAGTCTTGTCCTGAAGTTTTGTTACTCAGCATGACAAGAAGTCTAAAAAAGGCATCAGATTTTAATGTGTTTGTGGTTTAGATCACAACAGAGTAGGTCATAAGTCAGCTCAAGGTTTCTGTCTCCTAGCTCTGAGTTCGTTAAGAATTAGAAATTCGCTAACATCTGATTCCTTGAGTTTATTATGTGTATTAAATAAAGCTTTTCCTGTGTTATTTTCTCACAGCATTCTAATTTATTAATGGAGTCAGAAGATGTTTGTGTGTGATACTTGATGATGTTACATTTCCTTAATGTTGTGGTTCAGATTTCAGTAGAAATGGAGTTCTTCATGTTGTAAAAGGAAGTCTGATAAACACGACAGATAGAGAAATTAAAAAAAAAAAAATTTGCTCAATTTAGTGTATTGACTTGCACCTTATGCATATATTGGTGGAACTGTTTTAGAAACTATACATTTCAAGGAGACTTGAACGAGTAGGTTTAAGATTTTTATTATATAATTATGCCATTTTAATACTTATATTTTTATTTAAACTATTTCATATCAGTTGTAACAAAGGATAAGTAAAAAAAAAAGTCTTCTATAGAATCTTTGCAAACAGGTGAACAGCAGAAATTGTGATTATATGATCTACCCTCATTTGTGATTTTAATGCTTTTTTTAAAAAACAAACAAACACAAAACCCAAACACAAAACAAACAAACAAACAAAACCACAACACCTCCCCACCCCCACCCCCACCCAAATCCAAAATTGGACATTCCTGGACTACATGACACCTGAATGGGGCTATACCATGTACTTGTAGCAGAGGTGCTATGTAGACTGGGGTTAATTTTAATGCCACACCACCCAGATGTGCCCACCTGAAGCAGAGACTGGCCCCAAGGCTCTCCCATCCAGGATAAAAAGTCACACAGTGCAATCAGTTTTGTCTTTACCAGTTCCTTGGAGGCCAGGAGACATAGGCTGTGTCTACATCAGGGTTTTGAGCTCTTCTGATCCTTTTCTAGATCAAAACGGTAGGTGTTGAGGACCTGGCATTCTACAGGTTTCTAGGGTTTTTAACTTGGATTCACTCGAGTACCATGGATTGAATGCCAGTTTTGAGGCTAGAGTGTACTGGAGAGTGTATATACAGGTATGGGAGTGTGTGCACATATATACTAAAAAATAAAATAAAATGTGTGCCACTGGAGACACACATTCATATATGTGTGTGTATATGCCATATATATATGGTTGTGTATATATATGTATGTGCATATATCCTTGGGCAGACTTACTCATGGGTGCCTCATTCCTTGCAGGTTTATAGCCTTGTGGTTACAGTGGGTATCCTACATGCAGGGTCAGAGCAGTGGCGATACTAGTAGGTTGCTCTAGAATAAGACCTTGCAGTACAGTATAAACATAGACCACTTCATGTTAAACTGCTCCTGTGACAGGAAATCAGTGTAATGGCCCTATTCTAAAGTTTGCAAACCTTTAGCTGTCTAAAGTACCTGTTGTTCTGCTGAGGGGAAATGCCGCTTATTTAGAAGGAAACTTGGTGCCAGGATACTACTGCAATAGTTGCATTTTGTGAACAAGGAAAGAGTTAGTTATTCTGAGAAAGTCCAGTCTAACTAACTCTAACAGCTTGGTACCTTTTCCCTCATGTGGAAAAATGCAGCCTGACAGCTTTTTAAAATCTGTGGTCTAAGGTTGTAAACCACTCTTAAGGTACAGAGTAAGCAACCAGATCACTGCAAATGCCTGAAGAGCCTTTTTTCCTCTATAAAAAGGTCTGAGTAAAGGATATGCCATGATCCTGTTCATTGATGGAGAGTCCTTTAAAGGCTTTTGTTTCTAAAAATTCATAGATGTAGGTACCATTCTTTTTTTTCCCTCCCATAGTCCCCGTGGAGAATCGCAGTTATTTTAGCACTATCAGCAATCTCACTGTCTGCGCAGAGATAAGCGATGGGCAAAATTTAATAGACTGCATCTCATAGCATATAATATAATAATCAGAAATACATTATAAAAGAAGCAAACTATTGACCAACTTCCACAACTTCTAGATGTCAGCTATTATGTGACTTTTTGCTGTGGAATACATCTCATCTATTACAGTATTTTGTTACTGTTATAGTAGGTAAGACAATTGTGAAAATAATTATCTCTTTCCCTGGAAACCACAGTCTTTCTGGGAGCTGCTTCCTTCAGGTACCATTCTAACAACTATCTTGTATGAAAGGAGCAGGGAGGTGGAATTCATCAGCAGGGAAGTGCTCAGGCTCAGAGTAAAGTACAAGTACTTCATAGGTATGTTGTATCAAGAAAGGGTCCATAATACTCCTGTCATATATTACAATAATTTGGCATCATGTACAGGTGCACTTGGGTTTACATACCACGGAGCAGGGTACATCTCCTTCCTTTTCAGCCTTTTTGTAGCAGACTCTTCTTCTGCATACCTCAGCATCCAGCCACCAATACCTTCTACTGTTGAGTGGAAAGCTGGCTTTCTAGGGACAGATCTGATGTTCAACTGTAGTATATACAGTTATATAGATATACTGTATCTACAGTTTATATACAGTATATGCAATATATACTATATAAGTTGGGTATCATACCGATATTTTAGTTAAATTGAGACTGACTTGATAGCAGTCTTCACTGTGGTGTTTAAAAAACATTTCTTCAAATTTCTCACAAGTCCTCTTGATGCTGTGCTTTGTAGCATCTGGTTAACAGAGTAAAATACCAGATAAGGACAGTGCTTATATTTGCTTATAAAAGGTGATGCTTCTTTTCAAGCTGAAGGGGACCTCTAGGGAGTCTGAACACGTTTTAGGGTGCAAACTGGAGAGCTTTCTGCTCCGTACAGGCAGGCAAAATGGAGAGTCACAAGCATGGATCACTTCTGTGTTACTGCAGAGTTATGCCGTACATTCCTCTTCTAGTTTCAGTTTGTTTTGCAGGGTATAGAAGGTAATTTCCTTCCTGTTGTACAGAGTTGTTTGGATCAATTTTTGTTTCAGTACTCAATGTCCTAGATGATGTTTTTCTTTTAGCTTGCAACAGCATGAGGCATCTAGTAATCGGAATATCCACCCTGAGTGTAAATGCTTAGAAAGTCTTTGGCATCAGCCTGGATTTTTCAGAAGCCCTCCAATGAGACTGGCAGGCTTTGATTCTGCTACACGTGGGTCAGGGTCTAAAGACCACAGTATACTTCCCTCTGTGTGGTTAATCCCATTGGCTTTGAAGGGATTTACATCATTAAAGCATCATTAAAGCTATGGTCTTGCTCAGTGAAGGGATTCCTGGAGCTACCAGGGATAAACATCCCCGGAAGGATAATTTAGCCCTGCAACTTTAGTTATTCCATTAAACAAGCTTCTGTGCTATTGCAGTGCATGCAGTGATCTTTCTTAGTTGGAAACAACGTCTATATGTTTAAATAACAAAACCAATATTTTTTTTTAAAGACACTTAAGAGTTTCCTAAAGTTCTTCTGTCTAACATCCTTCAGTACCTGTGGGTGACAAATACTTCTGTATTCCTAGAAAAACTCCTTTATATTCCTATTAACAAACAAAATGTTATGACTGTGGTGCATTTCTAATCTGTTAGTAGCTGCCAGAGGTTACATTTATGTTTATAAATAAATGCCTGCAGTTCTGCTTGCCATTTAATGCCATTGTGGTTCATTATGTGAAGAGCTTCCTTTGTGAAAGCATATAATCAAAATCACTTAAAACATGTCTTTTTAAGAAAGTACTTGCTGCAGAAGCTATTTTACACAGCTGAATATTTCAGGGGCTACAATTTATACAAAGGAAAAAAAAAACAAATCAGGCTTTACATTTACAGAACTATTCCCAGTAAGCTTTGATTTACTTATTTTTGCACCAGTGTCTTTAACTTTTTGCTACAAGAAATATGACAGCTTGACTAGATATGATAGACAATATTAAGTAATGGTTGCCATATGTATGGCTTTATATTTGGGAGTGATAGAGAAACTAATTCTGCTCATCTTTCTCACACATTCAGATCCACAGATCTAATTAGCTGAGTGAAATACTCGAGATTTGTACCTTCTATATACTGGTACTCTAATATACTTGTACTCTATTATACCTGGCTTTTTAGTTCTTGGTGTGCTCAATAGTTGTTGAAAGAGTATTGTATAGGCATGGTGTTGATCTACATAATCTACATGTTCAGTTTAAAGCTCTCTTTTTGGCATATTGCATGATTAATTACAGATTGGCATGGATGCTTAATCAATTCCTGTGCCTCGGTTTCTTCCCCCTAGAAATGGAGGTGTTACAATCAAATCCAGAGTTATTGTACAAGGTACTTGGGAGATAGTCACTATGGTGATCATGGTAGATAGGAGTATTTAGACTGACTGTACATTTGAGCTCCAAATGGAGTGGGAAACTGAGGAATTGATACCTTTTTGATGAGAGATGTGCAAAGTGGTTTTTTCCGTAGGATTTAGCCCTGAATATCAAATTGTAGTTTAATCTCCTTTTCCGCTTTTTCACGTCCAATGCCATTTTCAGATCCATGTTCACGTGTAGGCTGATTTTCAGTGCTTAACACGTTTCTTTCTACCACTGACTTTAAATTGCATCAAATGTTTTTCTAAGTATTTTCCTACATATGACTGATTTTCAAAGCTACTGAAAAGATGGGAAAGTCAATAGGAATTCGCAGGCTTGGAGTAATTTAAGGAAAGTCTAACGTAGACATATAATTCCTAGAGAATAAATGTGCCTCCAAACTGGAGATAGTCTAGAGAAAAATGAAGAGAATAGCTGAATGTTAGAAAACTTGACCACAAGGAAAGATTGAAGTCATGGCATTTGCTCAATGTAGAAAAGAGTAAACGGAAGGCAGGAATGATAATCTTCCAAATTAATTAGTTAATTACTTTAAAAAAGTTATTTTCTGGAGAATAGTGATAATTTTTCCTTTTTTGCTACTGGATGCAGGACACCAGCACAGCTGATCTTCAGAAGAAGCAAGGCTAGAGTTGTTTGCTGCAGTTCCATGCTCTTCCATGACACTTAAAGTGAAAGACTCAACTTAGTGTCCTCTTACCTCCAGCTGAATTCAGCTAGGTACCATATCCCTGGTGATTTTCAGCAGTAACTAGCCTGCGCCCATTTCCTGTGGAAGAAGTTCCTTCCATCTTATGCGTGATGATGAAGAATTCTGTTGAGCCATTTGCTGAAGCGTGGCTTCAGCCTCAGTGCAAACAATTTGCTTCTGAAGAGTCTAAGAGGCCTTGCAGCACAGGGCTTGCTGATGAAGGTCGCCTCAGTTTGCTGCTGCTGTTTCTCCAGCATGTCTTGGTGACTATGCTAACAGGTTATATGGCCACAGCATCCCACTGTTACTTTTTGTCCCAATTCTGGAAGTGCTGTTTTCTACATTTCCTTACACCTACAGAGTCTGTGCTATTTTTTCTTACCTGTCTTAACCCTCTCTTCTGTAATGAAAACGTCCTTTGTCTAGATCATGAATTGTTTCTCCTTGTTAATCTCACTCTCACTCTGGTACATCCTTCTGTCTGTGTTTGCCTGAGTAAGGACCGTTAAAAGTCATTAGAACATGACTCCAGATGAGCAGTAACCCCAGAAAAACATGGCTTGTCCTGTAGTAAAGCAGTGCTTGCATGCTGTTTGTTTTCCATCATCGATAGGCTTCTTTCCTGGACACCTTTTTGCCTGGAAATTCTGACTGTTAGAGAGCTCTGAAGTGTGTTGCTTTTACAGAAGTACATTGAGTGGAATGGGACTGCTGTTTGCTCGGCAAAGAAAAAACATCCCTAGAAAGCAGACCCTACCTGTGCCATGCATGCTGCTGATCTGAGTAACATCACATCTGTTTCAATGTCCAGCTGTTCTGAGGGCTGATTCTGGAGTCTTAGTCCCAAGCCCCACGGGAGAGGATAAAGCCCAATTTGCCTGCGGTGTCTCATGCAAATTCTGGGTGTCAAAGCTGTAGCACTTGACACCACCATTGCTGGTAGTCCTTGCTGACCTCAGCTTCAGTTCAGAGCTTTTTTCCTTTTCAGTAACTAAAAGGCCACAAGCTGGGGTGAGCATGAAGAAATGATGCACATAAACTCTTGAAAACAGGCAAACTTATCCTTAGCAGCAATTAATGAGAAAAGTAGGAATACACTATGGTACTGAACAGCTTAAGAATACTTCACTGTTGTGAGGTACTGTCTGACCTTCACTAATGCAAATATGCTGAGTAATTCTGTGAAGTGATGAGGAGGAAAACTGCTAACCTTCTTCAGAAATATCTGACTAGCACATAATGCTAGCCATATTGTAATGGTTTAATTATTTCTTTATAGAGATGGTCTTGAGGAATTTGTGATTATAAGATCATGCCTTCACAAAATCTTCCAATAATTCTGAAATAAATCTCTTGTGGATCAGTAAATTTCTGAAAAAGCTTTTTTTAAGTAAGACAGACAGACCGACCTGTGTGGCTACAAAGATTTCCTGAGGTGTTGAATTAGTTGAACCAAATATATATTGTCTATCTAATTTTTTGCAATGTTGGGGGATAATTTTCTCAATTATTTGAATCAAATTTATTTATCATTCCATCTAAAGAGGAGTGAATTTACTTGGAAGTGTTACATCAGTGTCACTGTCTTCCTCTGGGTGAGGAGAGAGCTCTGGAGCATCCCAAAGGTGGAGTACCTCATCAGCAAGCGTTGCCATGTCAGACCCATCACTGATAAGTAGTGTGCAATACATACACGATTTATGAAGAACAATAAATTCCTTCACAGATGAATATCAATCTGGAAAATGTTTTGCAAAGTGCTAGACTAAGTTATCTTCATGTTCTGTGTTGCTATGTGTGGCATGACTTGAGACACTCTTAACAGCTGGTGAAATATTCTGTTGGCAAGCCACCAAACCATGCTGGAGACTTGAGTTTTCCCCCAAGGCTCCACCGTATCAGTCCTGTAACGAAGAGTGCCCCAAGTTTACAGAGAGAAATTCAGTCCTTGCTGGATGTGAAGGAGCCTCAGGGTGGGCAGCATCCACATCTCAGTGCGTGCTGGACCAAATGTGGGCATCTCTTTCCAGCCTCAGCCAATACCTTTCTCAAGGAGCAAGAGTATCTGTGGAAATGTCACAGCTCAGACTGGAGGAGGCAGTCAACATTAAGCATCTGTATTGCTACTTGGAGCATATGGATTAATTTAGAAGCCAAACTGATAAAACACAACCACTAGTTGCCTGTCTTCTAGATGTAATGGTGAAGTGGAAGGAAAGTAAATTCGCCTGTTAACTCTTTGAGGTTCTGCAATGAAAAATGTGTGAGCTCTGTTAATTACCCATGTAGGCACAGCTGAACTCTCATGTCTGTCATCATCTATGCATGGTTACTGATGTAATTGTAATTTTGGGTCTAAGGCTGTGGATTATAATCTCACAGGCAACCATTAGAAAAATCGTATTATATCAAATCCAAATGTCTCTGTTAAATCAGATTATTTTTTTTTCCTCCCCAGCAATTCTGATTATTTTTTTTTTTTTTTACGAAAAAGCTTTTATCTGGTCTTCCTCTGCATTGAAGAAATGACTTTCATTTGTAAATTACCTTTTGTCTGCGTTTTGTGATGAGAAGTAACCTAGAGATACCTATAATGCTATCAGATGACATTTACCAACATCATATCATTCTACTGAGGGGACATTGCATTTTATTACTAACACTCTTTACTTAGTGCCAAAATCCATTTATTTTATTATAAATTGGTTCCATTTGAGTTTAGTCAAGACCAATAGGAAATACTGTCATTAGATATCGGAACTGAGTACAGAAAATCAGGTACTGCAATGTGACATAAGGGGAAATAGCCTGGAAAACATCACTAAAAGTGAAAGTCTGGTTTCCTTATTTCTTTGATCCACTGAAAGCATATAATCAGAGCTAAATAAAGTAAACAAAAGTCATATATCTATCTACCTATCTTCTGTGGGACTGGACAGTGGGAGAATGCATGTGTACTTTTAAGTTCAAGGCCTGTTATATTGAATGTGATCTTGGCCTTGTGACTGAAAAGCTTTTTGCTTGATTATTTTTTATTTAACTCCCAGCAGAGAGGAAGAACATCACATACTTGCTGTGATAAATCCGGAGAGACAGTCTGTAAAGAACAAAGTTGTCTTTTTACAGGTATAATTTAAATGTTTAATTAATAAAGTGAAAACTGTGGTAGCCACAGGTAAATCACAATTTTATATTTGAAATCTCTTTTCTTGGCCCAGGAAATACTTGATTAATTTAGAGATAACAGATTGCCTGTCAGGTATCACTGCTGAGGATTTTGGTAGGGTAAATTATATTAGGCTTCTTGTGCAAGGATGAGCTTTAGTGGCCCTTCTGTACCGGAGACAGAATTGTTTGTTTTAGCACAAAGATTTTTGTACATAGATACGTGCACAAAGATACATGTCTTTGTAGTTGATTTTAGTCTTCTGTTGACAAGATCGCAGAAGTAAATTTTTAAAACGTTCTATATAGGCAATCTACTCCATCTTTTGATATTTGATCATTTGATCAAATTTGATGCTATGCTACTTTTTATGCTTTGAAAACATGACGAGAAACGTTTTTCTAGGGACTGCTTTAGCCTTTTCCCCTAGTTCTTAAAGATTAGGAGTATCAAGTAAATACACAGCAGAGCAGCTAGCTGGTCACCAGGTGAATGTAAACATCAGAAGAGAAATTATTAATCATGGCTTTTTGGTAGGATTGTCAAACAAATCCAGATGATAGTGCCCTTGTCTTTGATGCTATAAAAGGGCAAAGGATCAGATAGTCTACTGCTTTGAAAACCTTGAGGTCCAAATGGGACAAAAGTGCATAGAAGTTCAGTAAATGAAGTTGTCACATGAATAGAGTGAAATGTTATCAGGGGAGTAAATAACATTTCTTCTGTTGCTGTTATTTTTTGGAGGGAGCAGTATTAAGGAAAGTGTCTGATCAACAGTAAGTATAGAGGACACACCAAATGGTTGTAGGAAAGCAGAGGAGCTGGTAAAAGGGAGGAAAATAATGAGGAGCATGTAAGTGAGCCTGGATGCACAGCTAGTTTCTACAAGGCAGAGACCCTCTGGTCGCTATTAGAAATCTATCCGGGTATTTTTCAGCTATATGAGTAAGTATAGGCAGAAACAACAGTGGCTGACAGGACTTTGTATTAATTCGGCAGAGTAGCACTTTGATTTATTTGGGATACAGTGAGGGACACAGAAATTCAGCCAAGGAAATCATTGGTGATTGTGCAGGCAGTTAAATTTATCTCTTGTTCAGCCAAAAGAAGTTATCAGTCTTTTCAGGAAATGTGAGAACAGCAATAGCCAGAGAAGGGCAAACAGATTGTCTTTCCAGTTGTTTAAAATGCCTTTTTCTTTCCTTTCCCTGTTTTGTATAGCTCTAGTGCAGATAATCTGAATACAGCAAATTTCTGTACTACGAAACTCCTTTTCACAGAAGGATAGCCCAGAGGTTAAGGTGCTAGCCTCGAACAATCAGATTTAGTACACTGCTTGTGACTAATTTCCTCTGAACTTGGTGTAGATGTTACTTGCCTTTCCTGTATCTTGTTTCCCCAATGGTAAAGTGAGCAAAGAATGAACTATTATTGCATTAAGAAATTTTGTGAGGAAAAAGAATATTCAGAAGTTTGAGGCTTGTAGATGTTGCTATGATATTAATAGCTCAATTCATCTGCCCACACATAGGCTGCTTGAGTTGCATCCTGCCTTGCCTCAAGCTGCTTTTCCAGAAGACACTTCCATAGGTCCTGTGTCATATTTGCCACCTGCACAGAGATGTTTGAAACATCCTGTGCCATCTGAGATGCCTACGGGAAGGCAAATAAATCAAACCCACGGTTTCTCAAAGTTGATTCTTTGCTTTTAGATTGGTCCCTATTGTCTCAATGTTTTTTCTTCCACTTAATTATTTCTTTGATTTCTCTCTTTTTTTTTTTCTTTCTCCACATCTTGGTCTATGTTGTTTCACATTTCTTTCCGTTTTGTTTTCGTCTCCAAGCTATATCCCGTGAAAATCACCTGCTGTGCACCATTCCAGCATCTCTACCTGGATGCTGTCCTTTATTATACAGGACAGTCATGCAGAGCAGACTGGGGAAAACTGTTCTAAGAGCTTGTTTACCTTTTGAAGTACATGGCAGTTCTTTGAAGCTGAACCAGGCTTTCACATCCACTGGGAATAAGCACCTTTCAGAATACATGCAAAGTGTCTGATGAGCCACCGTACTATGTGGGACAGGCTCATAGTGTTAAACCCTGTGAAGGTCTTAGCAAACAAGCAGAAGACGACCCTAGCAGTACATCTTCATAACTGTCTTCATAGTATCCCTTCCCTTCTCACCAGCATAATGAGACCTAATGGACTTCAAAGCTCGTCCTTCAGTTTCTTTAAATTCCTTCTGCCCAGCTAAGTTTTACGACTGGACTTCTTGGGATCACACACAGAACAATAGCCACCTACTAGTGTGTTAAATTTTACAGGGGTGTCTACCTCCAGTAGACCAAATTTGCTGGATGTTGCAAAGCAAAAGGTGAACAAGGGTCTGTGCAGTTGTGGGGCACTGCAATGTGCAAGTCACTGCTCTCTGTGAAGTACTTTCTGGTTTTAACCAAATGACCAAGGACTAATGTGGAAGTCTGTGGCTTCATTCTGAGAGAAGTCATAATCTTGTTTATTTTGTGGATCTCTCTAGAGTATTTTTATATTATCTGGGCAATGTTGTACAATTAGATTCTGTAATTTGCAGAAAGTTTATTATAATCATCTTTCATAGCATAATGTTTGTATTTGTCATTTAGGCTGCATAGAAGGACCAGGTTTTCCTCTTTCAATTTTCATTAAGAAAGTATATCTTATCGTAGTGTTTTATCCTTGTCTGGATATTATTCAGTACTCTTCTCATTTGTTAGCAAACTGTTTTCATACATCATGGTATTTTACAATTCTCAAAGCACTAGCAAGCAAAAGCTGACAAAAAATTAACAAAAGAAAAGCAGCCATGAGAAAAGTGAACCCTTATGCTTCTTGAAACAGCAAATACCTTATCAGAGCTTTGCAAGCAGCAGGACTATCCATCAATAAGAAAAATTCATCAGGACTATAAAATGTAAAGAGCCCACATCAGGAATTCATTGAAATGCAGTTTGTTAGGGGTTGGGAGAGGGTTCTGGAGGAGTGTCACTGCACACTTGTTGTGTATCTTCCTTAGGCATCTTCTTCTGAGGAAAGGTGGAGAGAGATTGGTGTATTATATGGATGATTAGTCTGACCTGTAGAGTGGCTTTTATGCTTTTCCATACTGCAGAGTGGCTGGTACCTAGCAGCTGCCCTCTTCTGTTGCTTGGGCCACATTTCATGCATTAATGCATTTTAAGATTTTACTTCTCTTTTGCTTTGTGACACTGTACAGCAGAAACTGCTTCTGTCATATATTAGGATAGCAATTGTGGAGTTGCAGTTCTCCACTAAAGGTAGATTCCCAAATTGCAGTTTACTGTGATGGCCTTTCTCCTAGTATACAATCCACTGTGTCAAATTTCAGCAATGAAATTCAACTGTAAATGGTGGGCAAATGAGGGTAATTGTGCCCAGTGTAAAAGATAACTTAAATGGGAGACTGGGGAACAAATACTAGTACAGTAAAAGATATAGTAAGAGATTGTCTGGTTGATCTGGAAACCTGTGCTAAGTTTAGTCATTTCTGAAGATCAGTAATGGAAACAATGTGGACTGCTGAAGATGAGGAAGAAGAGAGAATGACCAGAGGAGAGTGAAAGCATAGGTGTTTCTTGCAAGTCTTCTGCTTTCTTCTGTGTCTGACTGAGCTCTTGTAAATTTATTGGCCATCTCCATGGCAATTATTTCTTTTAAAAAGGTGTTGTGTGTTCTGGATTGGAATGTCATAGTTTGCTCCTTAATGATTTAAAGCGTGCTTTCTTAAATTATTATCTTTGTGTTTTATGCACCAGTGGATCTTCTTGAGACTGCAACAGACCAGAGCATCGCCCTTCTTGACTCACCTCCCATGTCTGCCTGGTTGCCAGCTGCAGTCCTCGGGATAGCTAGTGTGGTTCTGCTATGAACTAGCATGACACAAAACAATTGCTTATCATTGAAGAGCTTTATTGGAGTGTCTTTCTGCATTTTCTATAGCTGTCTTAAAACAGACCGTTTGGCATTTTACTAAACAGGTTTTCGGGCTTTTGAGAGTCTGTCAATGACAAAGAGATTTTTTTTCCACAACCCTTCAACAGATATTAATGACAACAGAGGCCTGGGCAAATATTTATCACTGTCAGCTGTTGTTTCTGCAGGAACACAATGGTGGAATAGCAGCAGTACAAAGGCAAGTGGAAACTGTGTGGCTGGAGAGTGTGGAAAGCATGGCATTCAGTCAACCTCTTGGAAAAGAGAAGTGGTTTAGCCTGTTGCATTGGAGCCGTGTTGGGATCAAAATATTCCTAGCAGAACTGAAACCAAGTAATACACTGCCTATTTCAGACGCGTATCTTAATTGTGTGATATGGTAATTTATACTTTTTGGGTATGTCTCGTTGCTGATCTACTTTAAAAAATCCTAATAATATTAAATATGGTACAGTTTCTGGCTAGCCCAAAAAAACTGAGCTTGTTTGGAAACCCAAGGTTTTAACTCTAAAAAGAAAGTGGGTTTTTTCTCCCTAAAGTGCTCAGCTGTCTAACTTATTAGCATGAAAGCCAAAGAATGTTAATCTTTTGCTCTGTTTAGCCAGAAACTTACTCCAGCACTCTCAAATGGAAATTCTTGGAGGGAAAACAATGGAAAAAAACCCAAACAAAACCCACTTTGTTTATCCTACCTATCACTTCCCCACCTATGATAACAATTGCTTTACACGTGTACCCTGAGATTTTAGGTCATATTCTGTGTAAATTAATTTCTGCAGGAATCAATACAATACCAAAAAGTTCTTGGAATCTATATTTTTTAAATGCTTATTGCTTATATACAATTATAACTTGCTCAGAGAAACCAAAGAGAAAACGAAGAACAGCACTAGAAAAAAGTCACGCATGAGTTTGCATCTGTGGAGATTCAGAGTACTTTGCTGTTCTCAGAAGATTTTTGGACAGTCCATGACAATGGTTTTGGACTCTCACAAGTGTGTGTCTCGCTTTTCATCCTGGGGTTATTCTGTAGTAGCCTTAAACAGTGCTACTTGTGAGTTAGATTAGCTTAGCTTTTTTAGTGTTTTAACAGTCCTGGGAATTTCTAATAAACTCTTGTCCTGGGTAGTCTTTTCTGAGCAGTCATGTCTTCCTGCCCTGAATGGTTTTGAACATGCTGGCGGCTGTTTAGAATACTGCCACATGACTGGGGATGATGCATGCTGGGATGTGTGATGAGATTACTGTCAACTCCTGTCCACCCTACTGCTGCTGCAGTGCAGGGAGCTGTGCTGCTCTTGAGGCAGCTCTGGGTGACCACAGTTTATATCAGACAATCAGAGTTGTTTTGGGTGGGGTTTTTTGTGTGGGTTTTTTTTTTTTTTCTCCTTTCCTTGAATTGCTAGTCTTGAAAATTTTTTAGAGGAGGATGGGTATACCTGTCAGGGTGGTATTCTCAGCAGCTACTGTAACACTGTCATCCTTGGTACAAGACAAAAGTTTTCAATATAATCAAGCATACTCAAGCTCAATTGTAACTTTTTCTATTATATTAGTTCCCTTTCTTTGGCATGTTGCAGATACTAACAACATTGAGTCATTATAAAATTCATCATTTTACATCAAGATCAGCATATTACTGTTTCTTTGTAACACTTCAGACCTTCATAGTACTGAAATGTATTATTTGGTAGATGAAGGCACTTAAAAGACTAAAGAGGAAGTGTTCAGTCTTATGTCTTCCAAAGAGTTTATTAAAGATGCACCATCTCCAAATAGGAATATTCTTGTGTTTTGTATCTAGATGTGTACTCTTGATGACATTTCTGAATATTATCAAACATGTTTGATGTTCTTGCTCAAATTTTATGTATTTGTGTAGAATCTGTCACTTATCTATCTTAGTACCTCATTGCCAGACAATGCCTCTCTACATGTGTTCCCTCGACATCATCTAGGTTTACCATCAGCTCAAATTTATCTTTTACTTCATTCTCAGTGCTAATTCAGTGCTAATTAAATAATTCAGACTTAAGTATTTAGTTCATATATTCTTAGCAAGATGCTGGGTCAACACTGATATTCATTTTAGACCCTTAATGTAAATCAGTGCATTCATGAAATTGTACAATATCACATTTGGTGACCACAGTTAAGAAAAAAATAAAGCAGCTGTTTCAAATTTCAAAGTCTGTGTCTGTCTCTCTGTTCCCTCCCCACCCCCGAACCCCACCTCGCATTATTTTTGTGTCTTTATATGTCACTTTAAAAGAAAACTTACTGGTGCCTGATTTAGTCTAAATATATAAAATGGGGTATCTTTTCACCTACTTCTTTTTTTGGGTAGGGTGATTATGTTCACCACCTATTTTATATAGTCTTCAAAAGACTACAGAATACTTGACTGTAGAATGTTTATTGAGTTCTGGGTTTATGTCTGTTTCTTTAATTGTTTTAATTTATTTTAAATGGTACAGGCTGTTCATACACATTGGCAGATGTTCTTAACTCTAACACCAAAACTTATTTCTCTGTACAGGCATGCTAAGAAAAAAAATAATTGCTAGCCACCTGCCTTCTCCAAGTCCAGGCCTCCTTGGAGCCCTATGGGCCATTGAATGTTCAGCAACAGCTTTGGTTCCTCTGCTTTTTCTTTTTCCAATGCCTGCATCCAAATCCACAATATTGGTTATCTACTACATGGGCCTACAAGAAAATATTATCCACTTATCTGTCCAGACCTCCTTTCTTTGGCATATTATAGAACACTCCAAGGCTTTTGCAAAACACTGTCCATCTACCCTTCTCCTGCCCTCAGGGACCACCAATAAACTGAGCTATTTCTGTTACTAAATCTAATCCTTATCTAGAAGGGTGGTTGAACTGAGGCTGAAGGGGGAGGTTAGGCACTTGTTGCTCCTGGGTACAGCCTTCATTTTATCTTTATGGGCCATCAGATGCTTTCCAGTGACCTGGGTCTTTTAAGTCTATCTTCTCTTGATCAATATTTAAACCTAATGCTAGTAGGCTGTCTACTTGCCTTTTCCTAACCCTAGCCCTAAACCATATCCTGACTCTAATCTTCACCCAGGTGCTCTATATAACAAGATGAACAATGTCTAAAATTTATTTCAGTCTTACTCGCAAGAGGCA
Organism: Falco naumanni; assembly: GCF_017639655.2. NCBI lineage: Eukaryota > Metazoa > Chordata > Aves > Falconiformes > Falconidae > Falco > Falco naumanni. Next base: position 21,552,420 of record NC_054057.1, on the reverse strand, counting down.
TTTGAGTTAGGGGAACCTGTGTGTAGTGTAGAAAATCTGGCCTTAAACCTACCCAAAGACACCCTGTAGGTGGTTACCAAACTGTATGCTTCTGTTGACAAGAGACTTCTGCTTTGAGACAGAAGTGCACAAATAAGTGCTGAAAGGTAGATCAATTTTTAAGACTTCAGTTTGATCACTTCTCTGTTTAGACTACCAGTAGTAAAGTCATGGTTACGATTAGGTTGGTTATAAAAGGCTGAGCTATACATTCAGTGGTCTGTGGGACTGTATGGATGGGATCTAAAGGGACCCATGAGAAATACTTTATTCTAGCTCTGGTCTGCTCTGGTGTTTCTGTATAGAATTGTGGGGTGGGATTAGGATTGCATGTAGGAAAAGAGTGAGCGAACCCCAGTTGTCTGTGTATATGGCGTGGGTTGCAGAGCTTCCATGAGGGCAAGTATCTTCAGCTGATGCCAAGCCTCTGGCTTGGAACTTCTAGTTCCAGTCATATGACATATCTGTAGTTCTGGTTTGGGTTAGGATTAGGAAAGTTGGGAATCTATGTAATTAATAGTTATTTAATGTAACCCTGGATTAAGATTAGGTCTTGGTTTTTGCAGAGGCCAAATTTTAACGCTGTCTTAGTCTCAGTTCAGCTAAATATCTGTAGAGAAATTGAAAGTCGGAGATAGGATTGAAAAAAACCCAAAGCATAAGAGGTGGGTGCTGTGAGAGGTCGGTTGTTCCCTTTTGAGCCTTGTACTATTGTGCCTGAGCGCACATCTGGAGACATGGGTGTGTGCCATTGATATTTTGGGAAAGAGAAAGAAGTTTATCATCACAATCATTTTTGCCATGGTTTATTACCTACGTTATGAATCGCTCAGCCTACAGTGAACATGCCTGCTACTTGTTCCTGTGAACATGATTTGAATGTATTGCTGTGGTCAGGAGGCTTACCTGGCAGGTGCCTCTTTGAAAAGGAGATGTTAGATTTTCGTACAGCTGCCTGGTGTGGATCAAAGTCGTGCCACAGTTGGGGTCAGGCTGTTAGGCTTATTGGTGACAAGGAGCCATGTGAAGGCCTGTGATGATTTGGAATGTTGAATTAAATGATTCCTCTGTAAAGCCATCTGTGATACTTTTTAATATTTTATGAAGACGTTGGTGATGAGAGTATATGAGGTCTTTGGGACTAGTCAACAGGCTTAAAAGCAACCCAGAATGCCCAGATGAGGCAGGGAAATGAAAAGCTAAAATGCAGCCGTCAGCCACAAAAGGCTGTTTTTTGTCTTTTTTTCCTTTCTGATGTCATTCTTTCTGTCTTTCTGGTGTAAATACATCAAAACTTCCTTGAAATTCCATAGGCCAGGTCCACAGGTAGCATTGCATCACCTTCGTGAGCACCTTGACCCCCGCTTTCCACTGTGGCAGTGCTGGCTGCCCCTTTTTGCAGCTGGTTTTGTGGTATGAGGCTGCCTGGGCTTAGGAGAGGCAGGTGGTCAGAGAGAGAATATGGCAGGACTGAAGCTGTTCAGGGTTTTTTTTTAGAAGAATAAGTGGTGATGCTTATATGTTTATTCTACTGTTTCTGTTTTGTAGGGTTTTTTCATTTGTTTGGTTTGGGATTTTCCTGTGAAAATGGAATGTTTGGTCAATTTGTCATGGGAGAATGATCTCAACACCACTGTATGAGATGGTTCATCCCACATAGAAGTAGTTCATACAAATTTATGGGTTGCTTGACAAGAAGAGTGAAGCCTCTTTGCAGCTACCTAGAAGTTTTCAATATTAAAATGAATGGGTAGTGTCAGGATTTAATAACTGAATGCATTTATTGTAGCTAAATGCAGTGTAAAGTGTAGCTGTGTCAAATTACTTTTGAGATTGTTATCACATGAATAGCCCTTACTGCTGATATATTGCAGTATATTAATTATCTAGTAGATGACAATCCACTTCTGAATTAAGGAGGGGAGCAAATATGAACACCAATAGAAGTTTTAAATAAGCATCAGTAGTAAAAACTTCTCACACAGCCTTACGGTTCTTTATTCTCTATGAATTCACGTTGAAAATCATGCAGATAAGGATAATGTTAATACCATTTGATATAATGAACCATAAATAGAAGAAAAAAACTAATGAAACTTGATTTTTTTTTTCTTTCTCTGTTTGAATTGGCTTGTAGTGCCTACCAATTTCTCTCATTCTTCTTGCTTTGAAACCCTGGGATTCTTTGCTAAAAAAAAAAGTTGCTTCATTAAAAAAACACATATGCCTAAGGACTCCATACTTTGAAATATGTTTACACACTTACATGCACATGCCATACTCCTGCTTTTAACCTTTTTTATTTTAACAAAATGATTTCCCGTGTGAGCTTCAGAAACGGTAGTAGATACAAACACCCCCAAAAATAAAATGCTATTTAGAGCCTAACTGCAAGAACAGAAGTGTTGAACGTAGCAGTGTTTTTGTTTTGTGACATAAATATTAAATTATTCCTTTTCCTTTTCAATATAGGTGCTTCAAAAACTGGGAAAAGCAGATGAAACAAAAGATGAACAGTTTGAAGAATATGTTCAAAATTTCAAACGTCAAGAGGTCAGTCACTTTTTCAGTTTCTTTAATTGTGTCTTAAGAAGAATGCAGTATATTTGAACTTGCTGATTTTAAAGAAGTTGTTACAGCGTACAACTGTTCTTTTTACAGGGCTATAAGGTTTTGTTCTGCTGTTTCCAAAAATAAAGAACAATTGGTTTGTGCAAGCAGAGGTCTAAGAAATGTGCTCATAATAAAAGGACATATTGTAATTGAATATATCACCATCATGCTCAAACCACTTGAGATCAGCAGTGACAGCACATTTTCAACAGCGTAACTGAGAACAGAACCCAGCCCCAATTAAATGCAGTTTTGTAGTTGCCTTCTTGCAAAGAGATGTATTTCCTTGGTTTCGTTTTGAGTATTATTTTCATCAGTGGTATATAATAATATCAGTTTTAGAAAAAGTGAATAAGTTAATAGTTTCAGACTGCTGTGTGTTTTTATGCTCCCTGTTGGTGTAGGGGGCTGTGGTGGCAGTGCTGGTGAAGCACTACTGTGGAGCAGTGCTCAATTACTCTTACTGTAAATACAACACACGAAAATGAAGGTGCCCCAAAGAGTTAGTGATCTACTCCCAATGCAATCTTAATTCTAGCCTCAATTACTCCTTGCTTTTTTGGACAGACTTTTGGGCTCTAAGGTGATTAATTGTGACCATTTATATAGTAGCTTTCTCATATAAATTAATACCATGAGTTGCATTAATGCTACCAAGAAAACTGTCTTTTTATGTAAGTATCAGCTGAGGTATCTGTCATCTGTGAGCTATCATTTAGAGCACATATACAAAGACACTGGAGGGTGAAGTGAACAACTCCCACGCATTTTACACAATGTAAAAATTGCCTCATGTCAGTGCTTGCAATTTCTGCCCTGAATCAGTCCTATCTAGCACATGCACTTCTGTCAGTTCCATGTAAACACAAACCTTGCATCCTGACTGCTGGGACACTTATCAACTCTTTTGCATCTTATAGTCACTTAGCCTTTATTTTACTCTCTCAGCGTAGAAGGGAAGGAGGTTTTAGGAGCTACTTGGCTGTTGTGTAGATCTTTGTTCTTTCCCAAAGATGAAAATTATAGGAAGTAAATGAATCTATTTCTCTGAGAAGGGTGGTTCCTCCCTTAGATTTCTTGAGATCAGGAAGACAGTGGGATTTAATAGGCCTGAAGAAGCACTCAGAATCTTTGAAACCCTGCAAAGACATTATATTTTCCCTTTTCTTCCCCTTCCTCTTTTCCAAATGCGCTAGGGTATCAATGGAGCATTTCTTTCTTCTTGATTGTCCTTACGTTGCTGCTTATCCTTGCTGTCAGTATCCCAGCTGTTTGCACAGCTAGTGACTGTTATTAGAAATAAGGCGCATCTGTATAGTTCTTATTGGGTGCAGATGGAGAAGCTGGAGCATCCCCATGAAGAAACAGTTTTGTGGAATTTTTTTTTTAGCTAAAAATTCTGAGTGAAATTTAAAAGAGAGAGATGAAAGAGTAAAAAAAATCTTTTTAAGCAAAATTATGTCTCAAGTGTTTGCTTTTTCTGTTCTTCACCAAGAATTTTCCTTTCAGCTGGAATTCTTGCTAATGGCTAAGGAGGATCTTAGCATTGCTTACTTTTTATTTTCTCCTCTTTTGATGTAGTAACAAACAGTCAAGGACTCTGCAGGAACTGTATGATGCTAAATCTGGATGAGAATGTGACTTAGGGCCAGGGGAGGAGTTGGGTGGGGAGGAGTAAGTGCAGAGGGACCTACGATTCCCTTGAAGGGCACGTTCAGATTAGGCTAGGCCCGCTGGCTCACCAAGTGAGAGAGACTGTACGTTTATTAAACTAAACACATGTGCTTGCTGAGCTTGCTCTGAAAGAGTTCTGTTGTGCTCAATTCTTCAAATAAAAAAAATAAAAAAAGGAAAAAATGCTGCAAAAGCACTTTCTGCCATGTTCACCAATGAGAAGCATATAAGTTGCTTAAATTGTCTTAGTTTTGTCCATGCTTTGATCTACAACTTACTAGCAATGCAAAGATACAAAGCATTACAATGTGCATCTGAATTATCACTCTTACTGATTAATACCTTGTAGAATTGCTGTCTTCTGTGAACTCAGGCAGCCATCCCTTCTTGGTTTACATTCAGTCCTGCTTTCAAGATTTTCTCTGCAACTCTAGACCTTTTAGAAAAAGGAAAACCTGAATTTTATGTATTAAAAAATAAAAAGTCAGTCTGGGTGATTGATCCTTGTGCTGAGGTCCACCCCAGACTGTCAATGTGGGTCATTGCAAACAGAATCGCCCCAGTTAAAGGCTGTCCCATCTTTTGCAGTACGCTCCAGGGTTATTTGTGGTGGTTGCTGACCTAACAAGGCGTTTCTATGGCAGAGGCAGTTTGATAGAAGGTCCAAACTTTACTTTGATTCTTGCAGTCTCACTTAACAGTGCTCTGGCTGTTCCCTGGCCATCTCACCTACCTAGATTTGCTTCTGAGTACTGTCCCTTCAGTTCTGTCTCTTTGTAAGTTGTTTGTAGCTGCTGGTGCCATGCAGGCTTTGGCGATCCTGGTAAGCTGAAAGCTGTGAAAATAGTCTGTTTCTCTTGTTTCTCTACATTATTGAGCCTGCAACATTTGGGAGGTGAACTGGTCTGAAGTATAGAACGATCTTTTTATTAACACTCTCCAAAGATAATAACTGAGGACTCCCAGTTGAGCTCAGGGCAAGGGTAGAGAAAGGAAAGAGGAAGAGTGTAGCACTCATCACCCAGGACACAGATAACTGAAAAACTGAAATCTTAACATGCTATTCCTTGCCTGAATAATAGAGTGGGTAGCAGGTATGTACCAAACTCAGCAGAAGGCTATGTATAAGGATACATCCAGCAGATCTATCCATAGGAAAAGCTCATTTAGGGTCCCCAGTGATGCGTTCCCATCTCTTTCTAAATACAGCTGGGTAAGGGCCCCTTCTGGACTTGAATTATCCACAGATGAATTACCCAGATGAATCACCATGGAGAAACTGAGTCATTCCATGCTGGAGAGAACAGAGCACAGTGGCTTTGCAGAGCCTCAGGGCTTTCCCTATCAGAAGTAGTAAGCTGCTGCAGCTGAAACCAACAGTAAAAACACTTAGATTTTAAACAGTGAATACAGCTGTTTTCACCTTCCACTTTAAGTTGTAAAATGAAAATTGCCACTCTAAATCAAAACTTGTTGGACAAACAAAATCTATATAAACTCATATATGACATAGTATGACACAGATTTTCAGTGTATTGCAAGAAATTTCTTGAGGCTTAAACATTTCTCTCTGCACAGCTAATTGGGGATGTGCTCAGCCTCTTAATCGACCCTGAAGTTCAGAGAGGGGATAAAAAAGACACATCTTGCATATTTCTGTCGACTGTGAAAATATCATCTAGTCCATCGGGGATTTACCTGAAATTTCTTCTCTATTCTGTTATTCAGTCAACTGCATCTTACACTTTTTTTGACAGGAAGTAACAATTGCCTTATCCCCAAGTATATTTTGATGACTCACAGTGCTTGCTTCATTTCTGTAAGAGACCAATATTCTATTTCATGTCTATGCATATCTATGTCTCGTTATTTTTCCATATGTAGTTACGAGACTTCTTTTATTTTACAGGCTACAGGTAAAATACATTTTTAGTGTTTAAAACCATTAACGTTATGTATTGTATATATACACACAGAGATATAGCAATTGCTACTACAAAAGCAGCTGCCCATGGTGTTGTCAGAATAAGGCAAAATGTCGAGCACTGTTGTTGCTAGTTTATAGAATTAGGTAAAAATGAAGAGCCTTTTTTTTGCTCTTATTAAGTAGGCAGAACCTGCCCCTGTGGACTGCTTTACTCGGTGTGCCTTGCAGTAAAAGCTGCTCCTTGGGTGTAATTGTTAGGGGTCCTGAACAGGTTTATCTTAGCCAGACCTCCATTTCACACAAGCTTGCTTAGCTACCTTACAGCTGTGGCATGGCATTGTCTTAAAGTTGCTCTGTGAGACAATGTTTATTGAAGTGCTCTTTTTGTATCAGATGTGCCACTGATTCCTTAAAATCTATTAATGAATTAAGATACGCAAGGTGAGATTCACCACCTACACACAGGTACTTCATGTGCTTCATGGTGTCCCACCTGTCCTGCTGCTGCGGCTCCAGACAGAAGCATATGGCTTTGGCCATAGTCCTGTATTGTACCTACTGGATCTGTGGCCCTCTCGAGCACTCCATGGCCTCTCCAGCCACAACAGGTGCAGGTGTTTTGGTGGCTGAACCCTACCCCTGGAGAGCGATACAGTTCCAGATTGCGAAGCCTGAATGTGGGTATCTTTGAGTTTGGTCTTCCCAGACACTTGTGCAGAACTGGGCAGTGTGATCTGGATGGCCAAGATAGAAACCCATCAGTTCCCTGGGGGCATCTGTGGGCCTTAATGGCTCTGATTGGCCCCGCTTGGACCCCTAACCCTGCACATGGACCTAGGAGTCCCATTTTAGCTCAGCTCTGGGCTCACAGTCCCTCCCTAATCCATGTCATAGGCTGGTCCCTGTGCCTCTGGGACTTGTGCTTCAGCTGCATCTCCTGCTGCTCCCATCTGGATCTCCCAGACAGACCCTTGACCTGGCTCAAACCCTTGCTAAGTTGAGGGGTATTAGTGAAGCCTTTTACTAGCCCCTGGCTCTGCTTGCTTGGCTCAGACCCTTCAGGACAGCAGCCACCAGCGAGGACATGGCCTGCATTGGGGTCTCTCATGGTTCCTGGAACAGCCCCATGGAGTTGAGTAGCTGCTTGTGAGGGTTGTGAGTCAGTTGTCTAAATGCTGGCATCTGTTGCCACTTGCAAGGTCCTAGTGTGTCCTCCTTGGCTTCCAACAAAGCTGACAAGTCCCTTAAGAGCAGTTGTTTGCCATTTGTGGGTGTATCACAAATGGCACGAAACAGCTATGCTGAGTGAATGGTTTTGACTATAGGATTTTCTTAATCACCTTCATGATTCCATAGGTTGCATTGAAGAAACATCCATTGGCCCTAAGATGAGGAGAGGCACCCAACTCATGTAGACAGTGATAGGTGTCTTAATTTGGAGTTGAACAAAGGACACAATGAAGAAGGGGAGCTTCAATATGTATTATAATCATGCGAAATTCAATCTGTGCTCTGCAACATCTTCTTTTCTCTGGAAATTATTAGGTATCCCATGTATCTATTTCACCATCTTTAAACATACCTTGTGTCCTCCACTTAGATGCCCTCATTTTACTGTCTTGTGCATGAACTTGAGATGGAGAAAAGAATCCAAGCAATAAACAAAAAGTGGAAGCTTTAAAATTACTGTGAATGCGAGACACTATTTCTCCTTAGCTGATATTCAGAATTCCTTGGTTGTCTGTGGGCACTTCTACTAAACTGCAGGGGATTCTTGATACTTGTTAAGCTGCAACACATTGTTGGTTCGATACACTCCTTTGTTAAACAAAGGTAATGCCAAATGCTGTCTCCCTGATAGTGACTCTGGAGTGAACTGGATGCAGGAAAACACAATCTAGACTAGTGGGAGGGAGCTTTTGTTCTGCAAGCCAATAAAGGTTTGCATTCAGGGGGACTGCATCTGCATCTTTTCAGGAGCAGTCCTAAAGTGTACTTCAGACACTGGATGACCACTAGGGTAGATACAAGCAATACAATGCGAAAAGTATTTGGGGAGCTATAGGAGGGGTTTCTCTGCTTATTACCATTTCATCCTGAAACTTATGTTTAAGAATTATCTTAAGTCTGAGGGACCATTTTTCCTAAGACAAGAAGAAATGTAGCGTACCATTAAATCTCATCTCACCCTCATTAATTTCCAGTTAGGCAGGATGCCCAGGAAGGTGAGGCCTTCTGTTTTATGCCACAGAACTATCTCTGCAGGAACAGCCCAGATCCATCCCAGCTAATTCTTCATTTCAAACGAGAGAGCAGCTGATCTGATGTTTTGCTTTTTTGATTCTGCCTATTGATTGCACCAAATCTAAAAGTCTAAACTGTTGTCACACTGAGCTGGTTTTCATTGCCCCTTGGATATAAACTGTTATGCCTCTGCAGCTTTAGTAACTGTGCTAATCGTTTTTTCCCAGGCAGTGCAGTTGAATGATCAAGTTATTTCCGATTGGTTTTAAAGCAGACTGGCACATGTTTCTTCAGGAGCCCTTTGGGATAATTGACCCTGGGGATAGGTGACATAGCCCAGCTCTGGGTTTTAACACGTGGATTGAATGTCATGCAGTTCACAACAAACAGTTCTGGACAGTTTTCTACCAGACCTGTTAATATATAGCTTATATATGTTTTTTTAGAATATAGCTATGGATATGCAGCTATTGGCATAAACAAAGGCCAACTACATGTTCAGAAAGCCTAGCTCACCATTTAGGATGTATAGATTGCTTTTAGTCATAGACATGTATATTCTGCACCTGCTGGCTTTGCACACCCCAAATTTTCGTTAGAACTATTAGTCTGGGCCCTACTATGAGGACGTGAGTATGCTCGTAGGAACACGTAATAGATATCAAGGTGGGATCCTAGCTTGGGGAGAGAGAGGTTTAGCTGTCAGGCAAGAAGGTTGGAATTTTGTTTAAGGAGGGTACCAAGTATTTTCTGTTCAGTCCTCATCTGAAACAGAGACCATTGGTTCAGTAAAAGGGTCATCACTGCAGGCACAGGGCTTTCTCACCTGGCTACTAGGAGTCACTACTAACCTAAGGCAGAGCTTTCTGGTTCTTACCTTCAGAGTTTCATGCTTTTGGATTAGTCCAAAATGTCTGAGGAGCCTGTTTGATTTGATGCATTCAACTCATCATGTTACTTAATAATTAGAATGATCAAATTCTTACTCTTGAGCCTTACTAGTGGCTGGGCCACAGATTTGGTGCTGTCCTGGTAGGTACCGGGGTGCTAAAAACCTGTATGTTTCCAGAGAAGGTGGCAAAGCCAACTTTTTTCAAGCGATGCACCAGACAAATAATTCAAAACCCAGGTATCTTACAGCTTGTAGAAAGAGGAAAGAAGAAATGTATTTCTTTAAGGAAAAGATTCCAAAATTTGGGAGACAGTTCTAGGAACTATAAGGAGACTGAGAAATGGTAAAATAGGGTACTCTGGTATGCAGATATATTTCATATTGAATTATGGATTTGTCCCAATAGCCACTTATGTTGTTAAGCTTCCCTTAATGCAAAAGTCCTTCGCATTCATACTTCTGAGTTGTCCTAAACAACCTACCAGTAAATACGACCTAAAGTATTTGCAAACAGAGAGATGGTGCTGCTTTACATTGTGGCTAATTGCACATTACAATAAAGAATGTCTTCCAGGTGATACAGAAGATGCTTTCTTTTGAGCTATTTCCCTGATGTCTTAGCAATGGAATGACAAAATTCCAGTATCAGTATTAATAATTATCTGGTTTGCATTTCTATGGGGCAGGTTATTAATTAACCTATGCTCCAGGTTCAGCATTGACAGTGTTCTTGACTCTCACTAGAGCAGAATTATTTATGTGTTTTTAGTATCAAGCACATGCTGTTCTGACCTTTCCTGTAAAGATGTATTGTGTTTACATCCTGTGTGTGACATGATAGAAAAATCAAACTCTTCTGTTCTGCCTGGAAAGCTGCAAATAAATGATGCCTTGCAAATAGGTCATCCAATTCCAGCTTTCGGGGAGGCAAGATAGCCTTTAATTTCTGAGTGGAAGCAACGATTTTTCTAAGGCATCAGGAAGCAAAAGCTGGTACGACACAAACCATGCTTTCTATGGTTTTAATCATCAAGTTTTTGTGGGTTCTTCATCTTACTTCCAGTGCTAAGATATGCTTAAATACTGTTCTTTGAAAAGAAAGCCCAAACTAAACATATTGAAGAATCAGTAGTACTGAAAAGGCTTAATGCTGCTGTAGAGGTGTGTAAGAGCTGTGGCTGTAGATGACAAGATCCTGAAACACTGAGCCTCCTTATCTCACTGGGCGCACGTGCCTGTACTGGCTACATAATACTGTAATAAGACCAGAGAGTAGAAAAGAGGATCTGACAGCGACACTGTGTGCTACAGAGTTCAGAATAACATGTTGTTTGGGACATCTCTGTGAAGAGCTGGGTCAGTTTTCCTAATAACGGATGATGGTTTGGGTTGTTAGCATGCCTCCCTTGCTCTCATGTGCAGTTTAACAGGATGGTCTGAGAGATTTTTGGTGATTTGTATGTTGGGTTCGACCAGGTGAGCTGAAAGCACTAGTTTCTGGTGCTGGAGTCCAGTGAGAGCATGCCTGCTGTTAACAAACAACCCGATTGTGCAAAGCTTGCTATTAAGTATGCTACTGAGATTTCTTTCTGGAGTTTTCTTGAGTTTTATGAAACTCTGACTCACTTTGTTGCCTCCTGTAGAACAAATAAAAGAAATTTTGAAATGACAAAGGAAGCATCAGTGCTCTCTTGGGAAATCTTATTTCAGAGGAGTGCAACATCTGCAAAATGACACCTACTTTTCATTCTCCTTCAAGAAGCTGCACCTCAATTAACGAAATTGATGGCTTTAATGAAGATCCTTGGAGCAGTGGTTTCAGAGCCACCAGATGCTTTGATAGACCAGAAAGGAGAAAGAATGTATTAATAAACATCAAGAAGGAACAATATTAAAAGAATGTGGCAATGTTTACAACAGTGCTTTTAAAAACCTGTATGTCACAGTTTGCAAGATGTGAAGAGCCAGCTGTGCAGTATTTTCATCCTGTGAATATTAATTAGCCTGTTAGATAGTTAAAGTGTATCTTTCTTCACTAACAGTGAGTTTACTGTAGCAAATTGTGTAGACCAGAGTTATGTTTTGCAGAATTTACAGTGCTGAGGACTTTTGAAGGCAAATTTTTATTTCTGGTATTTTATAGAAAGGTCTAATTCTGTTGCCGTTGAAACTGAGATATTATCTCTCAAACTCAGTGGGAGCTGGCCCTTGCCCACGTATGCTTTAATGTCATGTGACATACATTTGCTAATGAGGGAAAATTCGTATACCTCTATGCTGCTTAGATATTTCAGTGGTTTGTGACCTGTTAATAACCTAGACTGAGGGAGATGCATGTTACTATTGTTCTTTTGAATGAATTGTCAGAATTCGTAACAGCATATATCGCAAAATATTTGCATCCTGGTTTATTACTTTGAATTTTTCTTATACGTTTTCCTGAGCAGCAGTTGCTGATGATGCAGGATGCTAACCAGCCACAATAGCTCTCATAGTAGTTTAGGGTACCAGTCGTAAAACTACACAGCAGTACAGGTATAAACATAGTGTTTGAGCAGTGTTTGTCCTTGACACACCATTTAGTCCTAGTGACAGAACAGCACATGTATGAGTAAATACAGATCTTTTCCTGGTCATAAGGACAGCTAACAGGGCCTTCCAGCTCTGGTTTGCTGCTCATCAAACATCAGAAATTCTTTAATAACTAAAAACTGTTACTGTATGGGTATGTGTTCAGCTGGACCGTGATGAAGAATCAAGTTGCTGTATCTGCTGCTACTCTTCACCGCAAGTGCTCAGGCCAAAAAAGATATGAATTGGAAAGACAATTTCTGTACCTTCCTGTGACTTCTCAGAGTACCAGGGATCCTCCCAGGATGAGCCTAGCCTGCATATAACAAGAACTTCTTTTTTCTTCTGCATGTTTACAGATACTCTTCTTTAGATCTGAGAGTGAGACATCCTGCCCCCAGGTTCAATCTCCTTTCCTCTCTGGCGGTGTTGTTCACTTTATGCCTTGCTCTGCATAAAGCAGGCAACTTCTGTCATCTCGCTGCCTCCCATTCCAGCACAGAAAGCAGCAGACAAAAAGTCAGCTTCTGAAGTGTGTTAGGATGCCTCCATGTTATGTAAGAAGATAAAATGTGTTGTTATGAGGCATTAGGGTAGTACTTTTTATTAAACAGTGTGAAGATGTACATGTATGTGTTTTCTTCAGGGACACAACATCAAGCTACCACTACTTTCAGATCTTTCTGTTGTGTTCTAAGTAAATAATATTAATGTCTGAGGTTTAATCCACTGATTACTCAGCCTGTGCCTGTCTGACCCCTGCTTTGACATGCAACTTTGATCCCAAAGCAAGGGAAGAGTTTGCCTTTCCTTGGAGTGTTGAATATGGTCCCAAACCATTGGTGGGCTGTGTGCTCTTGCTGTCACTCAGCATCTTCTCAGTTATCACCCTTGTGGTCAGAAATCAGTTCCTGTGCTCAGAATTATTTAGATTCAGAAAGGAGTTTCACTTCAGATCAAATCAGTATAAAAGCAACCTTCTGTTTGTTGACTCTGTAAAGTGAATTCTGTCTGCTCTCTAAGCCCACTCAGGCATGTTTACTGTTTGTGAGACTTTAAAACAGTTCCTCTCTTCTTACAGTGCATTGCAGTTTGGGGATTTCTGATGCAGTTCTAAAGGCCTTCAGTTCCCTGCGGGGAGCTGGGAGAGGCAAGGGGGGTTGGTGGATATTATCTTCATTGCAATGTGTATACTGGTGAGGCAAGTGAGTATTTTTTAAGAACCACCATTTGGATTTAAAATGGCTGCAGGTAGATGGATTCTAAGCCCCACAGGTCCCTTTCAAGCTGAATTTCTTATGATCCTCTGCATCTGAATGCTACGAGCATCACTGTCACTGATCGCAAGTCCTTTCCTGACATCAGAAGTCCTTTGACTTAAGTGGTGTTATAACAGCTTATACCGGTTGAGACTCTGCCTTCTAAAGTATTTACACATGCATCCTTTCAGGTTCTGACTTTCACATAAAAAATATGAGAGAAACTCCAAAACAGCTGATTTTTTCCATATGGTGTAGCTGTATGTGAGAAAATGTGACTGCAAGCTGATATTCCTGTAGTTTCCAGCTGCTTAAATAAATAATTTGAAGGCTATGGGAACTGATAAATAGGGAGCATTTCCAAAATCTTCAGGCTATTAAAGGTGTCCTGGACAGCAGCTTTTTAGCAATAAAGTATGTGCTATAGTGTAGCATGGATTTTATTGCAAATCATAGGAAGGATGTGAAGTCCCACTTGTGATACAATCAGAGATAAAGTAATCCTTTTTGGTTTATCTAGTCTGCATTTTTCAAAGACTGTTGTATAAGATAAAGAAAGATCATTTTGATGTATTTGCCAAAGAAATATTGAGATTTCACAGCAGACTGCAAGGTGCACTGCCAGGCTAAACAAAATAACTAATGCTATTGTTTTTAGTAGTTATTTGCTTGCATAATATTAAAATGCTAAAATACTTGGAAATCTACAAAAGTAGTAAGCCTCTTACATAAGAGCATGAATTTTCTGCAAGTCTAGACTGGCCCTCTTTGAGTGGTTTCCAGTCGAGGTGCACTGTTCTTGGTTATACTTCCTTGTGTTTGAGGTTAGGACATTGGCCAGGCTGACTTGAACTGGACCTGGACTGTAAAATATACCTCTCTGTCTTTGTCTGGATTTCTTCCCTGTACAGATGACTGATAAAATAAACACAGACATTTTAGCCTAGAGAGGACACTATGCATAACATCTTGGCCAGGCCACCTTTTCTGTATAAACCTCTGCATGCTTGCAACATGTGACACAATTCATCAGATAGCTCCTGAAATTGCTTTTTGCTCTTAAGTTTGACATACTGTATGCATGTTTTAAGGCATAAAATATAACTGAAATGTGTTTTTAATAACATAACTGAAATGTATTTTCACTTCCTTACTTTTTTTTTGCTTTTCTTTCTTTTCCAGGCAGAGGGTTCCAGGCTCCAGAGAGAGCTCAGAGGATATTTAGCAGCCATCAAAGGTGCTTTTTAAGTTTTACATCACATTTTCATAAAGCAAATTTATTTTTAAATTGAGACAAGTAGGCTTGTTTAAGGTATACAAAGACAAATACACGTAATATTGCTTTTGTCATTAGTAGTCCACATTTCTGCTTTGGATCCAGCACAGGCTCTGTAGCCTGTTCCTAGGGATTCTGCACCTTCAGTGTCAACTTGTGTGTACGGTCTTGCATGCATGGCTCATCGCTGACTTTCTTCCATGTGCAGGACCTCTGTGTAGATTCTCATGTTGCATGCATTTTGAGCACCCACAAAATCTACACATCTTGTTACTTACCTTTGCAAATGCTAGAATATGAAATACTCCATACAAGGCAAGGAATTGCTTAATCTGCAACATTTCCAAATAAAATATTACTGGTTGGATGATGATCTCCCTCCAAAACCAAAGTCTCTGTGATTATGTGATTTCTCATGTATTTCTGACTGCTCAATCCATTTTTTAAAAAGTTTAAAAATCAAATGTGATCTCTTTTGAGACTACATTGAAAATCCAAGTAGCAAAAGCTCACTGGCCAGCACTTAAATATCAGTGAGTAAGTAAAGAGCTATTGAAATCCTGCTGGACATTTGTAAATCCAGCACACTCAACTTAGCATCATATGCAGAGCATTCTCTTTCTCATGCTGCTTCTCTTTGGAGGAGTTGGAGGCCAGGTGCTAAAGGGAAGGGAATTAGAGTTGGTGACTGACAGAGGGACACTAATGGCGGGGGGGTGGGGTGGGTGGGTGGTGATAAATGTATAAATACATATATGTATGTGTATATATTTTTAACCTGGCTCAGGTCCAGTAGGAAAAATGTTAAAAATGAATATGAGCATCCCTGGAAATCAGTGTCATAATAAAGCTTCAGCAGCTGTTGACAGGCAGGCAAGAAAGATGGTTTTGATGGGAATTGTAAAACGGGGAGCAAAGCAGTAGCTTAATGTCTTTGACCATCTATTCTTTACTGGTGGGTTTGGCAAGGACAATCCGGTATGAGACAAAAGATATTTTGCCTTGTAGGGATTTGCACAATGTCTTTTGTTCTTAGAGGAAATATCAGCATCGGTCATTTTTGGGAACCCATTGGATGCTGATTTTACTTCCTTATTTTTCAGTCATCACTTCCCCACACACATTATCAGATGGATACTCAGAAGCAGCGTGATGAGGCTGTTTGTTGGCCAGATGGTTTTTCTGTCATGTAGGCTGACTGTTTACATGATGCTTTGATTTCCGTGTTGGTGACAACAGTCCTCCTCTCCATCTTTAATTTTCTTTCTCTCTCTTTTTCTCTTCTTTTCTTAACACTGTGCATTTGAGGTCCTTTTGCAGGTTTACTGTCTAGTGGGCTACTCTTTGCATCGTTTTGTTTTTAACCTGGTGTGAAATTTGTCACTGTGCAAGTTTTGCTTTTTTAGTTATGCTTTTCTGTACAGCATCTTTCTCTTGTTGCAGCCTCTAAGTCCATATCTGAAAATAATTTGGACTTTCTTACTGAGAATGAAAAGTGTTTGCTAACACC
Organism: Falco naumanni; assembly: GCF_017639655.2. Taxonomy (NCBI): domain Eukaryota; kingdom Metazoa; phylum Chordata; class Aves; order Falconiformes; family Falconidae; genus Falco; species Falco naumanni. Next base: position 21,536,415 of record NC_054057.1, on the reverse strand, counting down.
TTGCTATCTTCACGTCTTAAAAAAGACCCAGTGATAAGCAGCTTGCAAAAGCCTTAAAAATGTTGTTCTCCAAAGCCAACAAGACACCAGTGGGCATCCTTGGTACACATTTTGGCATACCTTTGTGCTGTGGAGTGAGAGGACAGCCCGAGACAGTAGTCTACAATACACAGCTCTCTGGGGCTTTCCTAAAGCTGACTAGCTCAGCAGTGGCAAAGACCTTTCCAGATTTTGAATGGCAAAAGCAGATCCAGCAACAGGTACAGTCTCTTTGTTGCTACTCTTCAAAGGACTGCCATCATTAAAAGATTTTGGGGTGGCTGTGCACAAAAGCATGGGAACCCCCATATTTAGGCACTGGAGTGGGATTTCTGCACCTAGGACATTTGAACCTTGTAGTCATGCTATCATCAAGGGGCTCATTTTGCAGGGAAAAAGATTGATCATGTAATTGGAAAATAATGCATTTGACATCCTTGTACTCTCACAGGTGTGAGAAAAGCAGTTCATTTTAAAGGGTTTCAGGAGATGGCAAGATAGCAAACTTAAACCAAAAGCATTTTATGAAGCTGGTATGTTGCGAACTCCAGTAATAAGTTTTACTGTGTAACTTTTGAGTGACTGGATATTGGGAGTTGGAAGTACAAGATCTGGGCACAATTTAAGCAAGGAATGGTCAGTTGAGCCTTTGTATGACGCTATGTCTGTTCATTTTAATATACTTGATAGTCTGAAGTTTAGTATCACACATTCCTAAGAGAATTTTTGCATTATTCAGACTCCTCTCACTCAGAGGTGCCTCTTAATCTTAGCTGGATCTTGATCTTGACTGCTGGTTACTCAAGGACTCAAAAGAACCATGCCATAAAACTGTTGAACTTGCGAATGGCTTGTATGTGCTTTTTTATTTCACCTGCATGGTAGTTTGACATATGCTATGTATCAGTGGTGTTTGTACTGACAAGACTGTGTACTATCCCCTACAGCAATAGTCATCTTGTATCTCGGTCTTCTGTCTCTTCCAGTCTCCTTGGCAACGTGTATCTGGGTTCTCTACTTCATGATTTGGGTTTTTTTTAAGCTTTTGAGAGCTGTCGATGACTTGAAGGGTTTTATGGGTCAATTGTTAAAGAAACCCAAAATCAGCCTCCCATTCTCTACCCTGAGCTCTTTGCAAGTACCAGTGCAGATATAAACCTGGATCTTTATGCAGGTGACAAGGTGGCAGAGGTAAAAAGGAATCTTGCATCATGAAAAAGAAGCACCATAATTTTCAGGTAGCTAAATGTAGTGAGTAATAGTAACTGATCTACAGGAAGGGAAGAGGAGATTTTGGAGATCTGTAAGCCATTTTGCTGCCTAGTTGTCTGTCTGTGGCCAACAGAACTGCAAATATTCTCGACATGCTAATCTTAAAATGAATTCTGTCATTTCTTAAAGCAATAAAACTAATCATGATCTTTCTGTAAAATGTAGTAATTAATTATGAGGTGATTTAATGGAAACTCTAATGGGTAACTAGCAATAACAGATACAGCCCTTATGGCAGGGTAGGTCATTTCCCTGGAGAACCACACATGAAGCTTTCTTCCCCACTCAAATAATTAAATATTAAGAGCCAGACCAAGATGCCGCACTCGACCAGGAAAACAGTTTGTCTCCATGATCCATCTTAGATTCCCTGCTGGGGAGTAAGGAAACCCCACAGTATATGGGTCCTATGGCCAACATGGGGTCTCAGGCTAGTTGCAATTTTCATGGGAGCTTGAGCACATTGGAACTGTGATGGCAAAGGGTCACCTACCCTCTGCTGTCTCTAGGGTGCTTCGTGGGAATGCTTTTGCACTGCCAACCCCAGGATCCCTACCATGTGGGGGCCTCTAGGAGTCCTTTGGGGTTCCAGAGGCAAGGGCTCTTTCCCATAGGAAGAAGGATGATTTCATCCAAGAGCCTCAGACTTCAGTAACTGGATTATTAAGCATGATTTTTCCTAAGCAATTCAATTATTTTGACATTTGTAGTTATTAAATAAGTGACCCAATTACTGAGAAGAAGCAGTACTAAATGAAACAACTGATATTAAATATATATTTCTAACTGTCCATCAGCAGTAAAAATCCTTTTCACATTTCTTACTTTTTTAATGACTTGCTTTAGACAGTTTATCTTTCTCAGTGATAGCAGTTAAAAACAGCAGAGACAGCCTGCAGTCTGTGGCTGAGACATTAATCCTCTTAACTTTAGTGCTGAATAATGCATAAAAGGTATCAGTGCCTAAGAAATAATTCTATGTGAAAACCAGACAAATAAAAAAAAATAAATCATTGGACATTGTAAGTTTATGCCCACAGGCACAAAAAAGAATGGGAAGCCACTGGATTGGTATGTACCGATACACTCATTTTGGGGTATTGCAGTAAAGCTACTATAGATGCAGTAGCAGGGTGAGTAGGACGGATGATCTTGACCTGTGGAAATCTCAGACTGAAGCCCCTGACTAAAGGAGCCAAGTACTGCAATGTCCACTTGCTTCATGCTGCAGCTGGATTTGATTGACGTCTTACAGGAATGTGGTAGAATGGAGGACTACCAGATTCTTAGAACTGAAAAAAAGTGTAAAAGTTGGTGCAACTTTCATATGTCTAAAGCACAGGATATTAAGTTTCTTTTACTTATTTTCTTCAGCAGAGATATGCCTAAGTCTTGTCGTACTTGTTTGTGTAGGGAAAGGTGCTCTACCCAAGCCTTCTGTGACCAAGCTGAGTGCAAGCTGCAGGAGGGATTAGCCAGCATCTGTGCTAGCCTGCCTGCTGCAGAACATACGTGGCAGGTTTGGCATGTAGTGTGCTTAAGGGCAGAAGTTCAGGTATCAGACGGGATCAAGAGTGAGCAGGGATGCACAAACCTTCCTGGTCTGTGTGTTCACCCTACGTGGACAGAAGCAGCCTTCTTAAGCGTAGCGATACTGTGTTGGTTTTGCCTTACCTCCTGAGTTGATTAATTTGCCATGACATTAAAGGTTTTAAATGAGTCCTGCATGGAATAATATGGGAAGGTCATCTGTATTTTACTGTAATCTGGCATATTTTAGGCAAAAAAAGACCCTTTATTCATGATCCCTTTCTTTGCTGGTGACACATCATCCTTAAACAGTAACCACAGAGGAGGAAAGGAAGAAATGCATCTTAAGTTCTTGCACTATACCAATTCTCTGACCTTGGCTCTGTCATTAAAAAGCATCCCCAAGAAAATCCCTGAAGAGATCAAATATTCTGTTTTGGCTCAGCACCTTTTGATTTAAGGGCGAAAGCCTGTAGCCTCTGAACACCACGGTTTCCTTTGTACTTGTTCGCCCCCTTTCCCAAACCATTCTCTCCCTTGAACCCAAGGTCTGAGAACAGCCATCTACTTTCATCTTTTTCAGTATCTTTTTTTCCTTATCCCACCCATTCCATAGACCACCATGTTTATATTAGGCAGCGTGCATTACTGCTTTTATTTTCCTGTCATATCTCGAGCATGTGTTTTGGAGAATATGGTGGAATAGCTACTGATTAGGTCAAGTCTGCTTTTCTAGACAGTTTTCAAATTAATTCTCCTTTTCCACTTCTAAACATTTAGTTGTGCAGAAAATAGAAATATTGACGTTATTCCTAAATTCTAAACCTATATCCTAAACCACTAAGCAGTTACATCTGAATATCACACTAGCATTTTTCAAGAATATCACACACAATTTTCAAGACAGCACAGATGTGCTGCAGCAAACAGACTTTGGAGAAAAAAATGTTGTTTCTTCAAAACAAAAATAATGCTAGGTAAAAAAATTAGCAATGTTCAGATTTTGCAAAGTTGAAATAGAGTTGTTTTAAAATTACTGATTCTGAACTGACACTTAGCATGTTAGGTGAGATCTGTTTGGTTTCACTGGATTCAGAACCATATTTAACACCTAATGTAATGGTGTTCTATCCAAATGGAAAGGCAAACCCCAGTGCCTTCACGGAGGGCAATAATTTATTCACTGGAGTCACACTGATCTCACTGAAGACAGATGTTGTCTCTTTCTCATGATATCATTGAAGCTACTTTACATTTAAGCCAGCTCATCTGTGCATTATGGAGTGATAACCATCAGTAGTCCCCGTTCTTGTTTCACCTGGAGTAGTCAGAACTCCAAAGGTTACTGATGCAGTTTGGCTTAGCACACCTCTCTGTAGACCTGCTGTAAGCGTAACCAAGTGCTGGGCTCTACATACTTCTAAAGCTGCTGGGTGAGCATACAAAATAAACATTCTTAATAAAACCAGGTCCATTATGGTACTCTCCCCAAGTTGAGGCATCTCTTTTCCCCAGATACTGTCTCAGGTTTTGCTAGTTCTTTGCTTATTATCATTATTGTAGGTAGAAGAATAACAATCTCAACCACTCTCACTTTACACCTGAAAGCTCTTGAGACTTAAATATCTTTGAAAACAAGGAAACAGAAATCCTGAGTTATGTTCTACCCTGTGTGTGACCTCCCCCGTTCTGGGGAGCACTTTTCTTTAGGGCAGACCTAGGTTTTTCCTTAAATCCATTTTTATAGCCAGCAATTCCCGTAAATCTCTGCCATTTTAACTGTGCCACCCTGGAAATGCTTGTTCTTCCACAAAGGTTGACGTGGTACTCATTATGGACAAGGTAGGAAACTTTTGTAGTGTGGAAGAGCTGAGAATAACCAAAAGCAGGTTGTTATTTGATTGATTTTTCAGTGATAGTCTTTGATTTGGGTATTACATGTCTTTAGTGGGCAGGACTACCCTCCAAGTTGTTACTCGTATTCAGATATGTTTAGTTCAGAATAGAAAATGGAATCCTAAATCTGATAGAAACTTTTTTCCTACATATAAATATGGGTTAATCCTTTTGTGAGGGGCATTTCTTGTTAACCTGGGGGAGCTGGGTGAAAATAAAGGTTTTGTTTCAGCTCTTGAAAGGAAGATTCTAAATGTGCCTGAGAGAATAGTATAGTGGGTACATGTGGTCAAAATAAAGATGTTTAGCAACTGCTTCTTGTAGTTTGCAGTTCTATGTTCCTTCTTCTGTCTAATTACAGGGATGCAAGATGCCTCAAAGAAGCTTACGGAGTCTCTTCATGAAGTATATGAGCCAGATTGGTATGGACGAGAAGATGTGAGAATGATTGGAGAGGTAAGATGTGAAGAAAGAAGAAAAAAGTATTTTGGCTGCAAATGGATTAATCTGAGCTGTTAAGAAGTGTACATCCAAAATTTCCCTTAATTCTTTGTTACACGTTAAATCCTGTTTTCTGAGCATAGAAATTATTGGTCTTGTGAAATGCACCTCCTGCTGACCAGCTGCTGTATTTGCAACGTCTATTTACAAACTAGCTGACGTAAGTGAGCAGAATTGGTCCTGATAGCAACCAATTGACAAATTTGTACAAGGCATCATACATGCAGTTTTACAGTCAGATTCTCTGTTCAACTGAATGTTAAAAAATATCAAATCTGCTTATACTTGTGTGCTATGTAACAACTGTAGAGCCAGTGGCACTAAACAGACTATCTGACGGGACATGCACCTCTCTCTGACAAGAATCTGGAATTTAAGGGCAAACTAGGCTGCATGGCACCATTCATTTTAGTCTTTTTAGCTTCTTCCAGTGATTAGAGAAGAATAGGTTGTTCTAGAGGACACTGCAGGAACTTGACTTGAGGTGCTCTGAATTACCTGCTTAAACATCCTTAATTCTGCAAGTCTGCCAGCAAATGTGCTGCTGGTGACATGAAAATGCAAACTGTTATTGGTGCAGCTTTTAACTACCTAGCATTCAGTTTGCAATGCCTCCTGGATAATACAATCAGCAAGAATCTAGAAGACAGAGTAGTCTTCCCAAATCCAGATAATGATTACTTTTCTTCTCTATGGCTGCTTTCCTCTACCCTTCCATGGTGCTGAGGAGTTTTTGATTTTAAAAACACCCAACTTCCAAACTGTATAAGTTAAGATACCATACCATTTATATTGTTTTAGGTTAAACTGGGAGATCTTCTACTGCATATTGCTGTAGCACCTTATCTTGTATCTGCAGACTATTAGATTTCACGCTCAGAAATCTGTAGTTGTGTGTGAAAGGACCAAAAATTGGCTCTTAATCTCTATTAGATATAGGGATAAATGTTAGGTGTGTCTTCTTAAAAAGATACTTGTGTGGGCAATATTACAAAATCTCTGCCTCTGACTTTTTTTCCCTATATAATCACAAATGTAGATTTATGTGTCCCTCAACCTAGAGTAAAAAAGAACAATATATTTGTGCAGTCCAGGATACAAATGATCAGTCCAAAAGGGATCCACCTAAATGATCTTCCTCTGTATGGTAGGAAGATGTTGGCTTAAAGAACTCTTCAGCAATGTTTTTTGAGTGCATTAGCTTTCAGAAAACATCCGTGATTTTAATTTGTCCAAAATATGTCTCAGCCAGATACAAAGGCAAATGCACAACGCTGGCAGTTGCTTACTTGCTTCCTATGATCTAATGCTGTGCTGCTCTGTAGACCACCATGATTAAATATTGTGTTAATAAATGAAGTATTTCTTTTAAGCATGATTAATAAATTGTGATAATTCACTAAGGACTCCGTTAGTGTAGGAAACGAATGATATGAATACTGGCATCACACAGCATTTATAATATGCCCTATAGTAGCTCATGGTAAAACAAACACTAGGGAATAGCTTTCCGGACTTACCGGTGAGGATAACAGCCCTGCAGAGCAGCGCTCACCCCCTTTAGCTTCCCTCCCATCAAAGGAGGGAGCTCAGTAATTTTTGAAATGTGCAAAGCAGAGGGGGATCAGGATGTCTAACATGTGCTAATGACTTGTTCAGTTGAGAACCCAGGACCTCGAGCACTGTCTCTATGTAACAGGATTTGCTTCTGGCCAGGAATCTCACCCTGCTCCCCACAGGGTCCTTGTCACATCAACTGCATGAACAAATTCTTAAAAAACAGAAAACTACAAGGGGTGTCTCTCAGTGACTATCTCAGAGCTGCAAAGGGGACTGGGGAAAAGCACTGTAGCTGCTGATGTTGGCATCTTTCATATCTGGCATCTCAGTTCCCTAGCTGTACGAGGTACAGTTCTGTGCATGAGCCATTTCATCAAATGTATCTTAATGGCACAAAAAGTATTGGATGGAAAGACCTTTCATAAGGTAGGTCTCCACCGCTTTTATTTTAAAAATGACCAAGGAAAGCTAAGCTTAAAAATCCTTGCAATTGATGGGAAACCCGCTTTATTTTTTCCTATGTTTTATTTACTTTTCTACTTTTAGTTCTACTTCTTTTCTCTGCAAGGAAGATTTATCATCAGTGAATGTACTTAGGTGTGAGAGCTAGGGCAGCTTCAGATTCTGTGTTGTTGACCCTCAGGGACCCAAAATACTGAGGAAGAACCTGAATCCATGATATCCTTATTTTCACATAGCAATTATTATTTGAAAGAATGGAAACACAAGCTAGTTATTAACATAAATCTTTTGTTATGAATTAAAACTTGCAACGTCAAGGTATTCCTTTTCATTTAACTTGTAAGTGCAATCTGATTTATTGCCACAAAGAACATTTTAAAACATCAGCAAGATTAATCTTTACCAATTACATTTGTATTTCTCCTAGGTTTGGAGTGGAATTAAACTACTAAGTGCATTTTTGTCTTTTCTACCTTTACAGAAATGTGATGAACTTTGGGAAGACTTTCATCAAAAACTGGTGGATGGGTCATTATTGACCTTGGATACATATCTAGGACAGTTTCCTGATATCAAAGTACAGTAATGATCTCCTATAAAGGACAATTTGTAAAATTACTGTTGAGTCATAAAATAAATAGAAAAGAAAAAAAAACCAAAGAAAAATAAAAAAAAAGGGGGGGGGGGGGGGCGGGAATTGAGGAAGGAGGTGGATGTAGTTCTCTCCTGCAATGTAAAAGATGTTCTGTAAGTAAATCCCTGACATTAGGCTGCACTGATTTTCCAAGTGAATAAAAATATTTTTCATGCAGTAGTACTTGGAAGTAAATTAGCCTTTGGAGAAAAAACTTTTACTTTTTTTCATGCTCCTATTTATTTGGTATGAGATAATTCTCACTGACCTCAACAGGGAGACATTAAGTGCTTCAGCTGTTAAAATGCCAGGTAAATTACAACATGAAAAGCAGGCCTTTTGTAATTGACTAAATGCAACTGTGAGTATCTAAGCATCTTTCTCTTAACTAATCCATGGTTCCTGTCTTTTAATTAGTTATAAAAAGATTTTGTAATACACATCAGGAGAGACTGTTATGCAGATTCTAGCCTCTCCTAGATGCCTGTTCGGTGTACGGTCCAGGGAGATGGTTGCTAAATGAAATGTGTAGGGATAAAGAATCATTACAGGTGAGAAGTAGTTACTTTTACATTTGAACATGACCGTATCAACATAGCTGGAAATTCTTAGTGATGGTTTATAGCTGAGCAGGTATCCCCTTTGTCATTTACCTCAGGGACTAAAGAAAAAATAATAAAAAAATCCCAACATTACTGACGTTCAGTCTCAAACTTGCTTGCAAATCAAACTACTCTTTATGCCCTCTCAGCCTGTGGAATTTACATCTAATATATAGCTTTGTAAAGTCAGTACATATTGAAGGACTTGTGTTCAGTTTTAAAAGAATTATAGCAGGTAGATTAGAATTCCAGTTTTATGTTGAACCCCAGTTATCTTAGTTATGTACCACAGCAATTATACTGAGAACATTAGAAAAAAATATTTAAGTATTTATTAAATTTTCATGTTATATATAAGGGAAAAAGATGGTGTTACCATGAGTTTAACAGGTCCACTTACTCTGGAGAATGAGACAAGTCATGCATAACAATGATGTCTCGCTTCTAAGGCCTGTAAGCCCTACAACCCCAGAAACCCCTTCCAAATAATCCTAAAATGTGTTCCTTATTTAAAATAAGGTGATTTGTTTGTCTCTTTTACCATGTCCGTGTTCCTACATGATATAGTAATTCAGATATGAACAGCAGATAAGGGAGAATAAAAACATGTGAAAAACTTACATGAAGGCATAGGTAAAGTAGCAGTTTAAGAAGTGCTATTTGTGATGACTTTCGTTTCTACCCCTGTACAGACTCGCATTGCAAAACGAAGCAGAAAGCTAGTGGACTACGACAGTGCAAGGCATCATCTAGAAGCCCTACAGAGCTCAAAAAGAAAAGATGAAGGCAGAATTACCAAGGTAGCACAATCAGAAGGATGCTGGCAGAAGACCTAGGGAGCTTGGATGAAATTTGTTTCTGTGCAGACACAGAGCAAAAAAAAATATTTTTTTTTTTCTCTCTCAGAAATTGAAATAATGATATCCTTAAGCATAAGTGTGTGTTAAGTGTTTTGGTGCATGTGGAGGGCATGCGTAGCCTCTTTCGGGAATGAGTCCCATTTGAGCCCTAACTTCCTCTCTTGATGAGACTGAGGGGACAGCAAGTCCTGTGTTGGCCTGCATGGTGTGGGACTGAGTCACATCGATTGATAATAAAAATTTTAAAAGACCTACCAAAACAAGCACAAAAACAATTTTGGCAGGTTATGCTATGTCATAGTGATTGCAGAAGTCACCCTGTTTCATTTTGATTTAGGCAGAAGAAGAATTTCAAAAAGCACAGAAAGTGTTTGAAGAGTTTAACACTGATTTACAAGAAGAGTTGCCATCTCTGTGGTCACGGTAAGCCTAGGCAGATATTGTCTGGAAAGCATAAAGGGGGAGTGAGGGAAGGGAACTAGGGGATTTTAATGAGCTGATAGAAAATGGTTTGATCCCGTCCATTATCTTTTTGAAATAATAAAAGGGGAAATGCCTGTAAATGATCTGAAATTATACTTATTTCTTTTAGTGTATCTTGGTACTTAAGACTCATTATCATATCTTCATCTGAAGTGCAAAAAGTTTTCCATTTTATGGGTAAAGAATTGTGTCAGAGCACAGAACAGCAGATCATGACTACCATAACCATAACCTTTCTGAGACACCTTGTGGGGAGACAGCTGATCCTTTTTTTTTTTTTTTTTTTTTTTTTTAAAAAAAAAAAAGCCACCGTTAATAAAAAGGATCAAATGTTTCCACTGACAAAAGTAACTGTACACATAAGCCACATGCTTTTGTGTTCTGCTATTGGTCTACTTACAGGTCATTTTTCTGTAAAAGTATCAAAAAAACCGAAAGACCTTAGAAATGTATAAATATTTTGTGTCAATAAATATATACCTTTATGACACCAAGGTACTACCAAAGCAGTAGAAGAAGGAAAAAACTATGTCATAACATCAGAATGCACTGACTATGTCTGTGATGTAAAAGCATTTGATGGCATAGATCATTCATTCAGGATGTTTAACCATGAATTGCATTTGTACAGAAAATTTAGACAAAATTAATAGGAGAACAAAAGTGGTAGAAAAATAAGCATCTCATTAGTGTGCTATGTTCTCTACCAAGTGACAATCTGGAGTGGAAATGGTTTGTGAGTCACTGTAGTATCCTTTGTCTTCTCTGCCTTCCAAATTAATTCCTGTTATATTTAAGATCAATAGAGGATTTTCCTGCTGTGTTTCTGCCTATTTCAGTTGAAAAGCCTCTTAGCGTTTCAAGATACATATTTTACAGGCTTACTAAATGTAAAACTGCAAATCAATGATTTAGTGTAAAGGCCTTTTTATTTTAATATATGTGTTGCCTACTAACTAGTCTCAGGGAAAGGTAGAATTTAATTTGAGCAATAGGCATAATTTAGAATACTTTCAGAGTCCTTTTTTTTCCCAGTTATTACAATTCCTCGGCAAGAAAATGATCCATTGAGTTGACATTTTAAAGGCTTATTCTTGTGCCAAAAATGGTTCTTGTTAATAAAAGTTTGGAGAAATTACACATGAAAGTTTTAAATAGGAAAAAGAATAATTCAAACCCTAACAAAACACCTTCTAGTTTCTAAGTGTACAAGAGGTGTGGGATCACTCACCCCAAGCAAGCATATTTTTGACTGCATGTGCAAAAATATCTAGTCTATATTAGAAATTATTTTCTCTTGCATACATATGCATGTATTTCAGGGCTGATTTCTTTAAGGATGGCTGAGCTTGGGACACGATGCCCAGGCTGCACTGAGCTGTATACCTGAAAGCTGCCTCCAGACGCACCTGTATCACGTCGGTGCTGCAATAGTATCTAGGACGCAGCTGCTCGCAGTGCTGCTCTCCTTTCAGTCAATGGTTGCCTGCTGCCCGGTGGGAGATGGTGTGCCCAGAGCACTCGCATTCTGTGTGCTTGTGCTGCAGCCATGCCAATCCTTTTGCAGTCTTCCCCTTCTCTAAAACAAGCAGAAGCCCTCCGCGGTGGAGTAGTCTAAACTCAGTTCACTCTGTGTGGTGTGAAGTATGATAGTTCTTAACACAAACAGAAATAATCATGAGTGAACTAGTCTGAAGTTTTGACATTCAACCCACTTATGTACTTGGCTGAGAATAATAACAATCAAGAATGTTGGTTGTAGTCTGGAAAAAAAAATAATTTATTTGCCTTTGTGGCCCTCTCACCCTTATCTTTTATTCTTTTTCCTTTCTTTGTGCCATCCTCCATAGACGAGTTGGCTTCTATGTGAACACCTTCAAAAATGTATCCAGCCTTGAAGCCAAGTTTCACAAGGAAATAGCTTTAGTGAGTAAAAATAAATATCTCATATATAATGGATTATGTGATATGCATAACAGCAAGCAAATGTCTGGTAATGCAGCAGTAAAACTCTAGCAGAGGCACACATGAGAATTTGCCCTAGATCCAGATTTATAGTATAACCTTTGTATTCATCTCTACTTGCCATTTTTCTAGTCTTCTTAAGGAAGAGGCAGCCTGTAGAATTTTGGATTACAGTGCATTATCAGTTGTAGCACTAAATTCACTTTCTATTTTGATAACTTCTCCATTCTTTTTAGCATACTTTTGCCCTCAGCATTTTTTCCATGACCAATTGCTAAGCATCTCATTGCTTTAATCAGTACAAGAAAAACATGTCAAGCATTCCCTTCAAGACTGTTATATGCATTGTCAGCAATGCAGCATTATATCTGTGACTGTTAGGCACATTGAGCAGTTTCAGTGAGCAGTGAGAATCTTTTGAATGTACCTTGGTAAGTGGTAGTGTATTATCTATAGTAACCTACTAATAGGAACCAAAAGTGTTTGGAAATCTTGTTTAACTGAAGTTCCATGTAAATTTGGATTAGGTTTTTGAGAGGAAAACATGAACCTTCTCAGCTACCCATGTTGCTTCAAATTCAAACCTCCTTCATCAGAGATCAGGCAGCAGTCAGTCACACTTAGAAACTTGTTCTCTGAGGACCAGCTTATGTTTTTGAAGAACTGCTGTTCTCTTTGATTCTATGGATTTTGATACGTTTCCACTTAGCCTTTTGATATACATGACACTGAGTATTTTTGGAAGGATCTGTTTGCCATTTTAAAGTTATCAGTTATCAAACCAGGTTTATCAGCTGTGTTTTTAATCATGACAGTAGTGCTTCATATAAACTCAGACAAGTGTTTTGTTTTCTCAGCTATGTCACAAACTATATGAAGTGATGACGAAGCTGGGAGATCAGCATGCAGACAAGGCCTTCACCATTCAAGGGGCCCCAAGGTGAATTTACTGCTTTTTTTAACGAATTGTGTTGCAGTAGGCTTTGTGGATTTTAGCATACATAGTAATCACCTACACCCTGTGTAACAATTGCTGCACAATATGGTCACTGGGTCTGTTTGTTCAGGATGGTAGATGAAGATGCCTTGGATTAAGTTCTTCTAACATGAGTAAAGGTGCAAAACTTTCTTTATTACCCACTTATTTTTTCTTTTTTAAAAAAATAAAGGCTGGATTCTTAGCTGTTGCAGTTTAGCCTAGTTCATTTTGTAGGCTGTTAAACCAAGTTGCACCTGCAAAGTATTATAGCTCATTTATTCTTAGATACTTAGTTTACAGCAAAGTTTCTAACTCTCATATTTTTTTTTAAAGCCTTGAAATATTTATATATGGGTTTAGCTCCTAAAGGCATATGATTAGATGTGAATCCCAACCTTTGTAAGTCAGCTTTTATCTTTTCTCCTCATGGGGAAAAGTTAAGAAATGTGATCTAAAAGTGCATCATAAAAGCTGAAAAGCTGAAGTTAAAAGAATGTTACAAAATACCATATTTTTAATTACTTTCAAGAGAAATCTTGTCTTAAAATTAAAAAAAAAATAAAAAAGAAATTCAGAAAAAGGTTAAAATCACATGGTGCTTTGGTAAGGTTGGTGGATGCCAGCACAGTATTTTTGATTTTTTGCTTGCAACAAATGTAGCATCTCTACCATAATTTGATCTCTTGGTACTGTAACAGTGGTAGGCAGAAGAGGTTGAAGTTATAAAACAGTAAGACTTACCAAAACACAATGATACTTAGAGTGAGTACATAAATGCCGAATTTCCAGCCAATCCCAGTTCATCAGAAGCAATCAGAACAATGTTACAAGCTACTGCTAATTTGCCCTCAAGTTGGACTCAGATTAGCAACAATTAAGACTGCCCAAACAACATAGCATCTGCCTCAGACATATGGCTGATATTTGTGCATTTGTTTTGATCTCACTTTGAAAGAACAAAGAATGAAATATTGAACCTTCTGACCTAGTGCAAAATTCAGAACTACTTTATTAAGAACATGTCCAAAATTTTTGTTTTGGATTAGTTTGATGTTAATCCATGCTCACATACGCTTAACACACTGCCTCCAGAGCTGTTGGTTTATGCATCACCACTTCTAGCCCCTTTAGGACAGACCTCCAAGCTGGACTATGTTTCCATAAAAGATTTGTAAAATACTTTTATGGGATGAAAAATAATGTAGTTTTTGAAAACTTCAAGCAGTTTTTGTAATTGACAGATATTTTGTCCACCTGTGTTTCCTAGACCATGTCCAGTATTCACATGCTCATTCCCACTGAATTACTCATTCCATCAATGAGAGAAAAAGATAATTACTGCTGCAAATGGGTAGAGATAGGTTAATGCAGTCTGGTTTTCCTAAATTATTTTTTAAATGTTTTTAGAAATACATTATTTTTTTAGTTACCATGTTACCTGTTTTTCTGTACTGTTCATAGAGCCTTGTGTGAAAATCTGGATAGGTTTTGACTTCCATTATTAGTTATGATGCTCTAAAAGGCTACTCAGGAGTGGGTCTTTGTAAGATGAAACAGCTTTGCTTTTTAGATGCATGAGAAGTAGATACTAGACAAGTACAGTATCTAATCTTTCCTTGAAAGAACTGTATAAAAAGAAACATCTTAAAAACTTGTATGCTACTGAATGCTCTATCCTGAAGGCAAATATTGTACCGGGGAAAGAAATTTCTTAACAACTGCTTATTTTTTCTTTTTTTAATATTTCCACAGAAAAAGGTGGTGAGTGTGAGCTAAGTCTATCCTTTCCAAGGAATGAATTTTTCTTGTGTTAGCATTAGGAACATGTTTATGCTGTGGTCTCCTCAATCAGGTAGTGCTTCTGTTCTCTGTGAACATGTGTAGGAGTTGCTCTTCTCTTACTGAGTACTGTGGTTGTTGAGTGCCATAGTTTATAGCCTCCCTGAGTTGTAAGCTTTCAGCATTTCTAGGTAGCTGAATATGTGTCGGTGTTTGCACCGCATCCTTTCATGGGAAGGACAGATCCCTTCTCAGGACTTCACCAGACCTTTTCTTAGCATCAGCAGAGCTCTGCTGAAGTCACATGACTACTGCTTGTTTGTTGTGGTGACTGTCCCTCTAAATACTGACATCTTTATAATAATCTTAGTTATATTTTATTTTATTGAAACCTTTCTCAAGTTGCTGAGCTTTTAAAATTATTTGCATTATTCGTTGTTATGCTTTCCCCTGGGGTTTTTATGTTTAGAGCCTTTTATTCTGGGAACTGTGTGAAATGAAGACAATAATTCCATCTCACATTTTATGATAGTTACAAATTTACATGTAAGGCATTATTTCAAATACAGAATCTGAAAAAATGCAGGTACTCTGTTTCCCTCAAGTTATAATGGTCAGGTAAACAGATACTCCAAAAATCAAGATCACTCAAAATTAGAAATTCCTTTGATGCTGTAGATCACTGAATTTTAATGTAATTTGATTGCAGTTTTAGTTTTAGTCATTATATAATGGCTCAGTTCATCTGGCATTACATCAGGGATCCAGTTCAGCTGTTGCATCACATTGTCAAGGTAATAAGTCAGCATGATACTCACCATTGCTTTGTTTCTGTCTAGTGATTCAGGTCCACTCCGCATTGCAAAAACACCGTCACCACCAGAGGAGGTCTCTCCCCTGCCTAGCCCTACTGCTAGTCCCAATCATATGCTGGCACCAGCATCTCCGGCACCAGCCCGGCCTAAGTCACCCACACAGGTAAGCAGAAACCTAGAAGGAGAAACTGCCTTCTAGTGCAGTAAAAGATAGCTGAGGTGATGTATATGATGGATTTTTCATCTGGGCTGTGACTGAGAACTGATAGGGAGGCCACTGGCTCTGTTGCACTCTGTTCTGTTCACTGGTTATTCATCCCTGTGTCACAAGCATGGGTGGAAAGTGGTTTTTGTATAAGGGGGAATGAAGAACATTTAAGGTTCCCAGTAAACTGGAGCCACTTGTGGCAACAGAACAGAATACTTCTTAAAAAGTTGCATAGTCTCTAAGGATCCGTATACCAGCAGTGTCTGAAAAACATATTTCTAAAACCTCCTTGTGGATTTCAGTACATTACGTACTTCTGCACTTCATTCATCTTCAAATTTATGCTTAGACTGGATAAAAATTAGCCAGTGAGTATCACTGGTCTGGCAAGCCTATGAAACAGTATATAATAGAGCTAGCTTAAAAACTGCTGTGAATAATTACTGATAAGTAAAGGCTTATTGGTTGTTCTTAACACTGAATTGAGAAGTTTGACACGGAGTCACTGGAGTCGTGTTATTGGTGAAATAAGAATCAGTTTCATGCATCAGTTTCATCTGTAGCATGAGTTGTACACGATACTTAACGAACATATCAAAGACTTACGTTGATATTACTGATGTTTTCAGAATTGGGATAGCTGCTGTGCTGATTGCCATTTCTATGGTGGGGGCACATCAGAAGAAATTTAGTTTTGCATTTAGTTACATGTGAGCACACTTGTTTTGTCTGTCTCCCAAAATGTGATGCCTCACTGCTTGAATATTCATCTGGTAGGACTCAGTTTAGTCTTACTGGTGCCAATGGTGTTATGTCACTATACCACCCAAGGATTTTTTGTGGATTTTTTTTCCCCTCGGTATTTTGACAGGTTTTTAAATTACCCAATAGTTTTTGGTATTATTCCAAGCCATTAGTCTGTCATAGTTATGTGAATCTCTGGAGAGCACGGGGAATTAGTAACCTAAGCACCTTTGAGGTGCTGTGGTTCCTGGAGATGATATGGTCTTAACATTAAGTAGGCTTTAAAGGTAGCGACAGGTGGGCAGGGACAAAATCCCAAAGCTAAACAGGAATGAATTTAAGAAGCCAAAAAGCTGCAGAAGCCTGGTACTGTGCAGTACCACCATTCCCACTATGGGCTGCATAGGAGAGGAAGTGTCCTGCACTGCATGCCTGTCACAGCAGAAAAAAATCAGCCAAGAAATGTTTTTGTATGACATCTTAAACCTTGAGTTGGAATGATTTTGAAGCATAGAGTTGGGTTTTTTCCCCACAATGTTTATTTTGAGGCATTTGGAGGTAAACAACCAAACATTTCCTTTCAACCCATGGCTTATGCCCACACTTACGGCAGCGATAAAATCCTGACACAAATTGTTTAGGCCTAGCTTAAAGCTCTTTCTTTTATCCTTGAACTGGTCTATGATATTTTTGCTGTCTGTCTAGCTGAGGAAAGGTCCGCCAGTCCCACCACTGCCGAAGCTCACACCCACGAAGGAGTTGCAACAGGAGAACATCATTAACTTCTTTGACGACAACTTTGTCCCAGAAATTAATGTGACGACCCCATCACAGGTAAGCCTCAGAGGACGGTTTATGGGTCCAAACCTGCAATTACCCTCAGTTCTCCAAAACAGTGGCCTTGGGGGTGATATCTGTGCAGAGGGAGGAGGAGGGTGCAAGCTGAAGGCAGAGGCGTAATTACCATTTTATGTTATCTTGAAAGGGTCACACATGCAGTGTTTTAACTTTGCATAGGCCACACATAATCACTCAAAAGGGCTAACATTGGTAACATGTTGAAAAAAAAAAAAGATTTTCTGAGAGGCCTGACTAAAAATACTGTGAAGCAGTCACGTTTGAGATTTAACTGCATCCAGGTTACATTACAAGCTGAGAGTTCATCTAAGATGCTTTTTTTCTAATCCTAAGAATCTCAAGTGGTACTTTGTGTCATCCTTCATTATTTCTGTTTCTTCCATCAAAATCATAAAAACTATTCCTTTTTTCTTTTGATCAATCTAAAAAAAATGGAACCTGGCTGGTTTAATCAAATTTTGCAGGTATAAAAGGCTGCTCCGGCTATATTATTCATCCACTT
The DNA here is from genome assembly GCF_017639655.2 of Falco naumanni. Classification (NCBI taxonomy): domain Eukaryota; kingdom Metazoa; phylum Chordata; class Aves; order Falconiformes; family Falconidae; genus Falco; species Falco naumanni. Next base: position 21,518,726 of record NC_054057.1, on the reverse strand, counting down.
GGTTTTGACTCATAGAAACATTAGCTACACAGCAGAAGAGTGATCAAAATTACTTTTATCAATTATTATGAAATTACAACATTTAAAAAAATTGTATATAACAAACAGAAAAGCCAATGTTGTAAAATAAGTCTGCATAATTTGTATTCAATTATTCAGCTTTTATGCAGTTATAGTAACTGCTGGTTGTTCAATAATGGACTGTTTCTATTATGGTAATTACAACTCTGAAATCTGAGTCTGTGTCTGGTAGACTGGGGAGAAATATGCAGATCTGAAGCTTATGCAGAATGTTTATGAATTTTTGTTTTCATGTGAATTATTGTTTTTATACTAATTCTTTCAAAACACAGGAGAATTTAGACACAGCAACGAAAACCAAAATTATTTTAGAAAATTTGAACATGTGATGCTTTGTTTCCTTGTGGAGGGAAGAAAAAGGCATTGCTGCCCATATGGATCTGTTTGGAAAAGAGTTATTTATAGTTAAGTCCCCATGCAATTAAAGAATTAATGGCGGTTCCCAGTGTGCAGCCACTTCTGGGGCATCCTGCTGAAGTGAGATTGCAGGTCTGTTGCATCAATGTACCCTGACTTCACGGGAGTTATCCCTCTGGGAGCATGATCCTTGACATCAGTGGCAAGAGTCAGTGTAACCTGTGCTAGATGTGGCTCCCTGCATTAAATGCTGTATCCACCTAACCTTCACCTGTCAAGCCAGCCAAGGAAGCAAAAATAGAATCAGTTGGCTTTTCAATTAAGAGATGATGCTGAAACAGGGCTTTAAATGAGTGTAAATCAGATTTCCAGAATCTTTACATCTTTTCTACCAGAGATTGGTAGAAAAATAGAATGGCATAATAAAGATGGGGCGTACACCTGAGAACTGTAAGCTTTCTCTTATCTATCAAGGAAAAACTGATCTCCCTTCAGTGAGTGATTTATGTCCCTCCCTCCTCCCCAGTCAATGACCTGGGAATGACCTAAGCTATTCTGTGGCCACCTTCTCATGAATCATCTGCACTTCTCCCTGCACAAAACCCACCCCCATCACTAAAGCATCCTTACTGTATCTGAGATCTCTGAGCATGTACAGACATACCCAAACATTGTGATGTATAGGTTTTATAGCCTTCTATAAGAGAACCAGTTATTTAAAATATACTGCGTGAAATCCATAAGAAACATGGACTTACTTCTCTTGTGAGTTTCTGTGCTTACGACATCTCCTGTACTCCCAGCACCCTTGTTGGGCAGTGTGGAGGAAACTATCGAGCCTGCAGAGCCCTCTAATGGTGCAGGACTTCCCAAAGGACCACCACTGGTGTCTCTAGCACTCTGCTCACAGAGGCACAAAAGCAACCAGCTGATGAATAAGAGCTTTGCTGCTTTAATCCCATGTTTCAGAGAGGATTACGAACTGGCCAAACAGTTCTCTCTTCCAGAACACAAATAGCCTGTAATTGTTGTTGTTCATCTTTCTTTACCAAACAGTACTAATGGATCTGATGTTGTGCAAGATGCTGACAGTTCTGCTTGATGCTGTTGGTTAGTTTGGTCTGATTCAACAAAGTAGCTTACACTTCTGGTTAATGCACTGTCAAGAACGGATTTAATTACTGCTAAGTAAAAGAAAGAGATGAGAAGATGTGATGTCTGGGTGACCAGGTGAAAGAATAATTTAGAAATGAGTGTTCCTTGCTTTATTTCTTTTTTTCTCCCTAGTGTCCAGTTACTAGCTTGGACATTGTAAGTCTTTACAGTATGCTCCCTCCAGGTACTTAACATGTCTGAGTGTGTCTGGCAGCTCTAAAGTGAATGACCCATACCTGCTAGGGCTATTTTAAGGCTTGTACAGACTGTGTGCAGAGAGGGGATGACAGTTCCAGTGGTCCTTGCAGGTTTCTTGTGCCTTCTCCATCCCTTGTGCGTACCTGTCCTCTGAGAGGTACAACCTTGCTTCTGCCACAGCCACCTCTTTCAAATCTGGCATTTATTTATGCTTCATCATGCTATGGTGGAATTAGCACAGAGTTATTAGCAAGCCTTCCTGTCACAGCTTTGTCCCTTATTGAGGGATTTCCTGAAGTTCCCGTTTCTCCTGAATCTCTGTCTAATGTGATACCTCAATTAATCTTTATGTTTATTTGGACCTGTGTTCCTAAAGTTACACAGACAAGCATTCTCTTCATTTTGGTCTGAGGGTAACAGTTACTGGTAATTTTTGCAGTCAGTGATTAGCACCCTGTCACTGCAGATACCTTAGCTGTCATCACGCATGGCCTAAGACTCCTATTGATTTGATTCAGTCCTCATAAATAACAACTTCATTCTCAAACCTCACTGAAAGATAATTAACTTTTCCATTTCCATTCATTTCAGATTATGTGCTAGCTAATGCTGTTTCTTTCATCGAGCTGTATGACCGTATGTGTGCTAGTGCCTCAAGGGAGTATGTGATGAGACCTAAATCCATCAGATCAAAGGAATGGCTGAATGAATGTCATGCTAGTTCATGGTGGTTTTGGTTTTGACTTTTTAAAGTGTGAGGCTATAGCACTGGCTTCAGTGTGTCAGACTAATCTGTCATCACCAGTGGCCAAATGCAGAGGCCAGGGGAAAAACATAAAACAAAGGAAGCAAAGTTGGTACTTCTTATACCCCCTTCTTCTATAGTCTCCCAGCCTCCAGCCATTTGCATCTCAGGGGCTTCCTCAACATGTTTTCTATCCTGTTTTATGTAATCCTCAACAGACTACTTTGCCACAAAGTCTTTCATCACATGTAATGTTTTTGCATTCACCCTGCCTGATGGCAAGGAGGTCCCCAGCTGAACTCTGTGCCACATGGACCACCACCGCCTTTTCTTTGTTCCACTTCTGCCCTCATCAACTTTGCTGCCACCTGCCATCCTGCTTTGGAGGAGTCAGAGAGCAGCCAAACTCCTGTGCCTCTCATGCTGGCGTAGACCCCGCTCACATCACCCCTGGTGCTCTTCTTCCAGACAAAATAGCTCCAGGTCAGTCTGTCACTCCTAACATGGGAGCTGAGGAGCTATTTTGACCATGTCTTCAGGTGACACAGACAGCTCAAATGTCCCATGGCATATGGAAGTCATTAATCACCTACACCTGAACGTCTGTTTACCAATAGTAACGCTAATTTGGAAACTTTACACTCTTAAAAGTTTTAGTAATAGAAAGGCTTTGGTGGTTTATTTTACTATTATCATCATCATCTTTATTGTTATCTCCTGGTTTTGCTGTTCTTATGACTGCCCTGTTGTTGTGGACTTCCCCTGGTGTACCCTTTGGTCACAGTCAGGGGCAGGACATGGAACTATGTGGTCTGACCTTGTCTTACCATTCTTATGTAAGATGTGAATGTATGCATACAAATAATTTCCCATGGTACTGTTTCCAATCTGAACGCTTTAAAATAGCATTCTAATGAACTTTGTCTACGTATTCTGTACATCAAAAAACATGCTTATCTTGCTATTTAATAAATGCTGAACAACTAGCAGTAGGCAGTACTAGCCTTGTTAACCAAAACCAAGAGTCCTGCCTGGAATATTTATCATTAGTGATAATTAGATCTCAGCTCCTTTTTCATGCTAATTCAATTTTTGTGTTGAAGCATGCTAATTATTTGTTCGTGTTACTTTACAGTGGGAAAGGCCCACTGAAACAATATATATATTTGTAGTGACCTCAGAGGCCTTGGCTAATTCATTAATTGTGAACAAAAAAAGACTCTACCGTGTAATCCAGTTTTGTAAGAGCAGATCAGTGTAGCGAGATTTAGTTAGTCTTATGTAAGATGTTTCCTAAAGTTTTGAGCTAAGGGCAGCATTAAATGTAAATTGGTATTCGTGTTCAGAATTGACATTTAAATCAAATGCATTTATGTCCTTCTTGTATTGGCTTTTTACAAATGTCTGTGTTCAGGGATAGAGTCACTTATTAGAATGTATGGACATTGGGTGCCCTTTATGTAGCTTTTAGTTTTGGTGTCCATCTAAAAGCACTTTAAAAGGGCCTTCACAGTCAAATGGTGAACACTCCGCACTTCTCTGAAAGCACTGCAGTTTGTTTAGCCTGAAAAAGCAAAGCTGCACTGCAGAGAAAACAAAGGCATCATAAGAGTGAAGCTCATAAAAATAAAATTAAGGGTTACACTAAAGCTCAGGAAAGTCTCCAGAGCTTCTTCACCTCCTGGTTTACACCACAGCTGGAAAGTCTGTGATTATTTTTTTTTTTTTTTTTTTTGTCTCTCAATATTTTGCTGCCCAGGGCAGCTTTTGAAAGATGAGTTTTTCAAGAGTTATGCTTCTCTTCTAACAGAATGAAGTTCCTGAAACTAAGAAAGTGGAATCTTTGCTAGATTTGGACTTCGACCCTTTCAAGCCAGAAGTTGCACCAACAGGAGTTACTCATTCACCCATGTCTCAGGTATCTCTTTTCCTTGAGGTGGCAGAAGCATAACAATGAAATATGCTGTGTTTGGTAGCAAAGATTTGCCTTGTGTACAATTTTTTCCCCTTCAGTAGCCCTGTACTTGATGGTGTGCTAGAAGGAGAGGAAATTGTCAGCAGGTAAGATGAGATGTCTGCCAATGAGTATGGCTGCTGGTACCTAGGCCTTCACTTTGGCATGCCATTATTTTCCATCTCTAGAATAACTCCTAGTGTGAACATTATAATTCTCCAGCGCCTGTTTTTCTGACAATTTTTCTGACCTGGCTTTGACTCTTCATGTCTGGAAGGATGCCTCAGGGGACCTAGGTCTCGTGGAGTCAGCATGTGATTGCTTTGCTATGATGGAGTTTCTGTACCAAGCAGTGGATAAGATCTGAGCGGTTTTGCTTTTATAAATCTATTTTAGACCTAACCTCAAGGAAAATGAGAGGATGGAATAGGATATTTCCTTAAGGATGTTGTGTTAGAGAAATTCTCCATTCTATGGTACTATTTGCTATGGTAGTTTCTTGCAGCCATTTGAAAAAGAAAAGTAGAAGAAAAAAAAAAAAGGTTGCTATGTCACGTTGCTGGTTTTCGTTGGCTTACCCTAGGGGACCTGCTATTTTAAGACCCAGAACTCGCCATCACTACCCATAATAGGGCTGATAGTACAGTAGGGAGGTTCTGGCCAGCAGAGCTGTAGCCCTGTGTTGTACACACAGAGAAGGAAACAATATTAACACACTGTTAGCAAAACCTATTATCCTCATGGCTCTTACTAACCTGGCTTGTACTGTGAGACATGAGAGGACTAATCAGCTGTTCAGGAATGCAGCACTGGGAAAGGAATGAGAAGACAAGAAGCTTTAAGGCTGAGATAATCCTGGTTCTCTGCTGATCTCTTCCTCAGTTAATTAATTTTCTTACTTGGTTGCAGTCCTAGTTGTGTAATGAGATCTGTAGTGATCTCTGATGGGTTATGCACTGTCAGAAAAAACTCTGTTTTCAGCACTCCCAACGTTAGCTGAAATTTCTCATTGTGGTTTGCTAGGAGAAGTGTTTAATTATAGCAGAGGCTGTGTGCATCTTGTTATTTCTCTTGCTCCCTCTAAACAGGGAAGGGAAAGAGTAAGGAAATTCCTTGGCATTCAGCAGTGACAGAAAACTCTGGCTGTGACTTTGCTAACTCTTCCCTTTTCAGCTTGTCTTGTGATAATGCTGATTAGAGCAGTGGGATCATTAAACCGAAGACATCTAACTTTTGTGACGGAGCACATTTGTCCTGACATCATATTGTACAGATTGTAGAAGAGTTTATTAGTTTAGTGAAGAAGAGTTGGTTTAGATTCAAGTCTACCATGAAATACAGAATATAATTCCATGTAGAAAAGTACCTTGTAAGTTTTCATCTAGATGCATAGGAAGCATTCAACTGAGCACCTTCAGTCTGTCCTGTCCTTTCACCTTTCCTCCCAACACAGGTATATGAGAAGGGGTGGTCCGCATCCACAAGAGCATGTGGATGAGTCAGATCACTGTGTTTTTAGAGGGAGGGAAGACAGCCCTGCAGTCTGGGTCTCAGTCTCACCCTGGATGTGGCAGGTCATTGCTATGGCAGCATAGAATGAAACCTGTGGCTACAGTCTTTAGAGAGCCCTTTTCTACCTTGCAGGGACGTTAAGATGAAAGCCTTAAGTATATATGCATTTCTATATGTGTGTAGTTTTTGTCTCAGTCACGGATATTTTTTCCTCAGCAAACTGCTGGAGTAGTGATGTGAAGACAGGAGTAGTCATCTGTGCCGTGGCGCCTCAGGAAGCCTGGCATGACTTCCCTGTTGATTATTTAACTAATTACCTCCCTCCACTGCTTTGCCAGGGTTATCAGACCACAATAAGTAACCCTCAGTCTGCCCTTCCTCACTTGCTTTTCTGTTTCTACAGCTGCATCAGAAGCATGATTTAGAAGTGACCTTTCTAAACATGCCTGGCCATCGCCTGTTTGCTAGCTGGGGTCTGTCTCACCTTTCCCTCAATTTGTTCCATTCCCCTCATGCTCAAAGTCTCATGAGCAATGAAAGGAAAAGGAAAAAATGAAAAATGAGCAGTCTCTCCTTTCATGGAAGTCAGTAGAACATCTAGGGTTTGTACCAGTTAGTGCTATAAGAACAGACCTATCATTTTTCCTTAAAGCTTGAGCGTTCAGGTAATAATGTTACGGCAGAGTAAGCAGGTACACTGCTGAATTACATCCACAGAAGATGCACATGTCTAGGCTTAAATCAAATTAAGCTGGTTGAGAAATGGCTGTTGATGTTAATTTGCTGCGTATCTGAGTAGTGAGTTATTACAGTCTCTTTTGTTTGTGAAAGCAGAAGCTGTTCAAAGAGCTGTTCCGTCCTTACAAAATAAGAAGCAGGCAAGAAAAGAAGCTAAATGCAACAACCCTTTGTCTCAGGCAAATGTTAGATGTCACATTTAACCTTTGCAAATATTTCAGGAACAGCTTTACATTTTACTTTATGAGCGTCTTTAGGTTTTGTTTATCGTGGACTTTAACCTAGGTCTGAATATAGTAGATAAGTTTTGAAGCATCTCAGACAGCTTTTGGGACCAACCAGCAGAGTTCCTCCTCATGCAGTGGGAAATTAATACTTGGCATGAAATCTGCTGCTTTTCTTTCATCTGTATGTTCAGCTCTTCTGCTGAGAGGTCACTAACATTTATTATTTAACAGGTTATACAAGAAAATGAAAAAAATGGTCAACTTCCTTGTATTCTTTCCCCCAAATCATGCCATTTTCCCTCCTGGTGTTAGAGTTATGAGAAAGCCCACTCGTCTCACTGGATAGCTGGATCCATTTGTAACTGAGTAAAAGCTCTTTAAAGCTTGCAGAGACTCCTATACCTACTGAAAATTATAAAGTCACCAGCTCAGAATCTGGCTGTTACTCAAGCCCACAGCAGTATGAGTCTGCTGGAAAGCAACAACTACTTAGGAGTGGGAAATAGCACAATCCATTGTGTACTGCCCATCCTATTTAACCGAAAAAGTGTATTATGCAGATAAGTACCTCCCCCCACATGCACTAATATATGAAATATGTGTTATAAATGTGCATAATAATAAATTCTCTCTCCTTAGTTAATGTGCACAGTTATGTAGCATGTTGAACAGACAGTATATGAACAGTATTTTTCTAAGAGCCTCTTTTTTCTATTCTTTTTTTCAGACATTGCCATGGGATCTATGGACGGTAAGCCTGACATTTATCATTGTGAATAGGGATGTTTCTCTGATTCTGATTTCGTAATACTCTAGACTCAGATTTACTATGCTTTTACCAAAAGCCAAGATAAAGATTTGACAGACGGTGACAAACACTTTCAGGTATATGATGCCACTGGGAATCTTTTAAAACCACCACCAACAAAAAATGTTCTCTGTTGCTTTCCCTACAAAACCTAAATGATGTCAGAAATCTAGGCTAATAAGATTCACAATCATTATAGCTAAGCATGTGTTGCTTCTATTCTCATGCCTAAATTACAGTTATTGGAGGGTAGGAATGGAATGGATGCTGGTCACCTGATTTAATTATCTGAAGGTGTAGTTCCTCAGAACTTTAACCCAGTGGACAACCATTTTCTCAAAATTCAGGAGTGCAGAGAGAATTTAACTTGCCTTTGTGGGCATACGATTAATTGGAGTAATTCAAAAAAGAAGCTGCTACTTGAGGAAACTGCATGAATCCTTCCTCCTTGTGCCAAATCTTCCCTGCAGGAAGGAAACAACTCATTTTTGTGAGCTTTCTTTTGACTTTGTCATGTTCATAGCTGGGCTGACTTGACATGAAGCCTGTTAACACTCATTTTTGACCTTTTGCAGCTTCAGCCAGCCCAGTAATAAGTGGATGCTTCTCATGCATTCAGATTTGCAGAGCTGTTTTGTGAACACATGGCATATATAATGTATATTAAATGCTTATCTCTTTCTATTGGGAAAGGTTAAATAAAGCCTAAAAAAAATAGTCATGTCTGTAGGCTAGCCAAAATTTCAAGGCTGCCAATATCTAGACTAGCTAAAATAACCCAGAAATGTTTTGAATTTATTGGTGTGAACTTATATTAGATAGCTTTATCAATGTGTGCCTTTCACACGGTTTTATTTGTAGCTTGTTAATATTAATTAGTTTCCTCTTTGCTCTAGAATAAAAAAGAACAAAGTAGTGAGCTTCACAGCTGAATGTTTGAAATTAGGGATACTCCATCTTTTACTGAGTTTCTCTTAATAAGTTGAGCATGGAGTAGTTGTTGATCTTCCTGGCAGCATTTGTATCTGATCAAAGTGGCAGCATAGACAGCAGGCTTTGTGACTTGATGCCATACTCTGTGTGGATATAAATGCCTCTGCATGTCACGGGGTGATGGAAAATTGGAGCTGCATGCTCAGGGCTCTCTGCACTGCCTGAGTGATGCAGTGATGCCTTAGTGTAAACACAAGTAAGCTCCACTGGCACATGCATTGTTTGCTTCTCAGGTCACTGTCTCCCAGAGCAACCCCTCTTTTCAAATGAGATGTAATAGGGTTCCTGCAATAAAATTGTCAGTGGCTTACAGAAAAAAAGCAAGGTGTGATAAATATTCCACATACGTGGAGAACTTATTTTATAATGTAATGCAGAGGCTGGAAGGGACCTGGGATTAGTCTTCTGTGGAGTGGCAGGAGCGGATCCACCACTCCTTCCCCACATCAATTTGGTAACTGCTGCTGGTTAGAGAACTGCCAATTAACCAACTGCTGCTCTAACAAAGTACATCCTGTTCTTCTTATCTGTGTTTTGCATGTATGATTTTCTGCTATACAGACAAGCAGTGAGTTGGTGCAGCCGGTAAGCAAACCTTCCCCCAAAATCGCAACCTTTCTAGAGATGTGCTTTATTCAGTGTGGTGTAATAGTTTTCTGGTTTTGTCTATCAGTGCTGCTCTTTTACATTGCACTCTATTGCCTCCAAATGTTGCAAACCACATAGCTTTCCTTAAACAGCTTAATTTAGTCACTTTCATTCTTTAAATTAAAACTGCTCTAGTAAAATATAAATTTTGTGTTTTCTCATCAAGTCCGCCTTTATCTTTTTCATCTTGTGTTTTTTCTTTGCTTTTCTGTCTGCTTAAAGCCTGATTCTTCAAAAAGTCTTTCCCTGTGTAACCTGGTCATGGAGGAAACCCCAAACAGTGGGTCATCAGAAGATACTAACAGATCTCAAACTGATCTAGGTTCACTCAACTGGGGCCTAGATGTTAGCACACCCAGTGTCAGCCAGGAAATTACTGCAGGCGGTTCTTTGCTTTTCCCTGGGGCAGAGCAAACCTCAAGTGAATCCACGGGTACTCTGCCTGCTAGTGTTTGGCCTGCTGTAGGTGAGCAGGAGGATGCTGCACCAGGGTCAGCTTCTGTAAACGAAAACCAGAGGACTTCACTGGAGGACCAGTTGGACGCCAAAAATGCTCCATGGGAAGATGTGGTGACCAATCAGCCTCTAGAGAACATAACCAGTTTTGAGACACCCATCCTGGGAACTGATAGCTTGTTGGATGAACCCCTCCCATGTGATGTGCAAAAGGCAGAGGAAGAGCGGGAGGAAGACGAGTGGGCAGGTGCCAAGCCAAGTGAAAAGGTAGAAACCAGAGCTGTTAACTGCAAGGAGGTAGAAGGTACAGAGGAACTGGAAGAGCGAGGTTATGAAACGAAAGGAAACAGTGTGGCAGAACTTCACGAGGGTTTAGCAAAATCAGATCTTGAAATGGTAGTCAGCACAGAAGCAGAAAATTTACATGAGTTGGAAGACAGCGATAGGGATGCTGGGAGTGGTGCTAGTCTAGAAAACCCGAGGGAAGAAGAATTCAAATGGGTCAGTGTCATTGAGGAGACAGATAGAGAAATACCATTGTTGAGCACAGAGCTGGAAGGTGGGGACAAAATAGTAGTGGACAACTGTCAAACTGTAGAAAGCACTGGTGCTGAACCTGAGAGAGTCTTTGGTATCTCGGATCAGGACCGTGAAAGGACATTTGAGGATGGCTTAGACCAAACTGACAGTGGTACTGGAGAGAGTACATCCATGGAGCATATAAACTTGAGGGCACATGTTGACCTAGAAGTAACTGACCACACAGAAAAGGACCCTACAGATACTGGAAACATTCTGTGTGATGCTGAATTATCCAGTACAGAAGAGTCTGATAAAGGAACTGAAGACAATAGCATCAGCCTCCTCCCAAATGGTAGTGCTGCTGCTGAAGGTCAGTCTGCTGCTGAAAAAGAGTGGGCGTTGCTGCCAGAGACAGCTGATGCTGCTAGCACAAGCTGTGGTAATCCTTGCCTAGATAATGCAGAAAACCAAGTGACAGGTAGGGCAGCAGCAGCAGTCGCTGAAGAGCACCCTAGTAGCGGTGGTATTCCTGAAGCCTTGGAAACAGAACCCTGGCTGGCAAACTGGGATCCAACAGTTACTAATGATTCTTGGGGTTTTTCTAATCTGTCAGATGGCCAAGCCAATGGACTGGATAATTGGCCCTTTTTCCCCGAGCAGCAAGACTCAGAGGAAGGTAACATGGAACATGTTTGGTTAGGCATTAGTGATAAATGGTCTACACAAGACCTAGGAGGGACTGATAACACCTGGGGAGAAGTCGGTGTGAGCACAAGCAATAAAAGTCAGGAGGCACCAGTAAAACAAGGCTTGCCTGGGGAGCAGGCAGGCGTTAGCAATCCTGGACCGAGCAAGGAGATAGCTAGACCCTTGACTCTGTTTCAAATGGGAAATTCCAGAAATGCTAGCACCGAGAGTTCAACTAGCCCTAAAGACAATGAGACCAACAACTCAGATTTATCTGAAGATGAAATTGCTAACCGGAGATATGGATTGTTGTACCAGGAAATTGAGGCTGATAAAGAAGAGGTACCTACCCCAGTGTGTAGCCTAGTCTAGACAAAGAGTTCCTTAGGTCATGCATAACCTTGTCGTTTAAAAACAATCCGTTTGTGTGTTTCCCACTGCCTCTCCCAAGCCCGCGCTATTCTTTTTTTGAAAGATTGCCATGCAACTGCTCATAGTGTGGTGCCCCTCAGCCATGTAATGAAGCAGGCTGACAAAAATGCGTTTCAAAACAGTGAATGAAACTTTGAACTGCGAAGGCACCTTGTGTCTCGCAGGTTTTGTGTTTTGGTTGTATAACTTTAAGTGCACCTAGTCTTTTTTTATTATTATTTTATAAAAATACTTAAGTTCCTCTGCTTTTTGTTTTTGTTGTATTCTTTCAGCCTGTGACACCTGTTACCAAATAACACTGTTGTCAAATTTCTTGCTGCCTTACCCTTAATTTTACTTCTTTCTTTCTTTCTTTTTTGATGTCTGGCCTACATTTTTATTTTGCAAATAAAAATGTTTTTACTCACATTCTGATCTAGTAAAAAAATGATAATTTGTTCTGATCTTCACTTCTACTTAGGCATCCAGCACAGCATTTAATGGATTTGCACAGGTGAGAAATAACACATTTTGAGATTTATTTTTTTTTCCTGTACTGTTAGGAGGGATTAGGACTGGCTGTAAAACTTCAGGAAATCTGTTCTGCATACACAATAGTGTTATACTGACTCAGATCCAAACCTTTTCCTCAGAAATTATTCCTAGGTGTTACTAGAATGGTGCTAATACTCTTGGTATTCTCGGCCTGACTGAAACTAATAGCAAAAATCCTTAAAAAGAACCTTAGTGGGACTTATTTTTTCCTCCTACAAAGACTGATTTAGCTTTTTTATTGTGCTCTCTTGTGGGTTTTTCTCACAATCCCCAAATCCTATAAAGCATGGTTTCCTCAGTTGCACATACTTTCAGTGTCTCTGTGTGTGTATATATGAGTTTTATTTATTTATGCATCTTGATTTTCATATAAGATATATTTTAATCTGAAAGTTAAACCTAAATTATTTGTTTGTTGCTGTGCTGATGGTGAGACTCTGTATTAGGCATCACAGAGATTCAGCACATGAAGATGCCGTGTTTATGCTTTTAAATTCCAGGGCTGTGCCAGGATCCCATATTTCAGGTGGATAACCCTTGTTAATTTCCAGCATCCTTTTATAGACTAGCTCATCCACAGCACACCTTGTACACCATGTTAGAAAAGTACCCAAAAAGGCTGAGTGTATACAAGGATTGAAATGAGTCTTCCAGTGCTTAACAGTTCTGTTCCAGAACATTTAAATTAGTAAAGAATCCATAAGGAAGGGGCAAAGCAGAAGGCTGCTACCTCTAATAATTATGGGAAAATGTTTGCCCAGAGGAAATCAAAATTTGATGCCCCCACCGCAGTAGAAAAAATTATTTGGCCCAGCAATATTTTGCGAACTAATTGGTTCTGAATGGGCAAGATGTTGGAAAGCATGTCCATTTTTCTATCTTCTTAACGCAGGTAAACTTTTATATGTGTAATTACTATAGTTACTAACTAAATAAAAGCCCAGCATTAAGTAGCTTAGAGCTAGCGTACTCCCCAGGCACGGACACATGTCATTGCAAAAAAAGGTTGAGTTTCACAACTTAGAAGTGCATTGTGCCTGAAACAAAATCTTTACAATTCGAATGTATTTAATGAATGGATTTTTTTGCTGCCTTTAATAACATTGAACAGTTTAGAAGTATAGAATATATAACTGAAAAAGGAATGTCTTTAATATTAAGTACGCTTAACTAATAATTATTTTTAATACCTATTCAAATTATCTAAGTCGTCTTATTCTATGTGAATTTACTAATGACTTTACCTGAATAAACCATTAAAAAAATCAGGTCTTTGATAGACACCTACAGATATCCCATCTCAAGTATTTTTGCATCATTGTTTTTCATTTCTATATCTAGGATACCTCTGCATTTACAGTGCAAGCAAATGAAAATGTGACAGAACCTTTGGTAAGTGGTGGCTTTTGCTTCCTTTTTAAATGCCTTCTAAAAAATTGCTCCTTTTTTCATTTGTACCAAGATATTTTCTCTTTTTTGTGTGTGTGTTTTCTATCCTCTAAATCACAAAATCTTAGCTTTAAAGAGTTGGTAGGTTATACCATTGTAGTTGTAAATCTTTACTAACTGAAAGTCTTTTACAGGGATAGTGTAGAGAAAAAGAAAAGAAAACCAGGTTGTTCTAAGATATGTTTACTTTTCAAAGCTGTAGTCAAACAGTTTGTTCATTTATTGCATTTAGGAAACAACAAGAATGATAGTACTGTGGTCCAGTGCACAGCTGGTGGTAGTACGTGATGGCTGCTTAAATGTCTCCAGTATTGCTGTAATTTTTTCCACTCTCCACATATTAATAGTAGGCACAGTCTATTTCTAAGGAGTGGAGAATCTGTTTGGGAGTGATCATACTTGGGCAGTTTCTTAGTTTCTCTTACAGTCTTAGGTTAGCCTGGATGGCAGCAGAGTGGTAATATTATTTAATGTGGCTTTTGTATAATGCCACTGGTGGTGCTTGTAATTGTGGTTGTTACTGAATATGGTGAGACTGTTTTTACTTGTAGCTGAAAAGTGGTAACTAGTCTGAAGACTGCTTGTCAACAAGCGACTTGAAGCACATCAATGCAATCTGCGTTATAACATTACCTGTGATTTTAAGCCTGAAAGTTTCTTCCAGTGTTAAACCTCAGGAAACTCATTAGGCATCTTACCTAGGATAAATCTATTTTGTGTTTTTCATTTCAGTCCTATTTCTTCTTTGTGAAATTCCCTAGAGCTGGCATTAATACATTACACAGAGAGATTTCTGCACAGCACGGTGTAATGAACGTTTCTTTATGCTATGCCAAATCCTGACGGTCTTGTTTAGGCAGACTTCTCTGTACCTTAGTAAAAATCAGTCTGCTTAAGGAGTATGTGAAAAAACAAGTGAGAGGCTATGAGTTTTTTTCCTAAAAAATACCAAGGAGAAGATTTTAGTATCTTGAAGAATTTAATGGAAGCTGTCTCTTCATCACAGGAGATCTTCTAGCCAGCTGCCTCTTATCAACTGCAAAGCAGCTAAATAGCTTTTAAGCTTTGTATTATGCTGAGCAATTTGTTCACGGGAAATTAATCTACTGGGTTTATTTTATCTGGTTGAGTCAGCCATCTTTATAAATAGAATATGCTGAGCACAGCTTGCAGCTCTCTTGTACACGCATGCATTTGCAAAGCGATGACTCCATTAGAGAACGCACTTTTGTTGTGAGCTGTTTTTGCTATAGGACTGGATGTGTTGCAGGGCTGCTGCTATTTGCGAGGTTCTTTTGGTGAAAAACAAGCTTAGGCCAGAATTTAAAAGGGTGGAAATCCCAATAGTGGGTTGATGAATGGATGCCTTGTAGGTTATTGAGAGCTCCAGAGGGAATGCATTTCAATAAGAAACCAGGGATGATTTTCACACAGCCAAAATTCAAGCAGTCAGTGGTTGCTTTTATGCATATAAAAACTGTTTGAGTCTCTGCTAGTTGTTCTTACATCCACTGGAGGAGGGATTATATTGTCTGAGAACAGGCAGATCTAGGGAATAAGGAATAATTTTAAAAACTCATATTTGAAGCCTAGCATTGGTGCACACAAGTGCCAGTTCCAGCTCTTGGGCTTGCCATCAGTTTCTGGAGCATTTATGAGCAAACTGGCTGCCTTCCCCCCACCTCTGTCAACCCTTTCTGTAACTCAGGAAGCCGATGCTTTCTTTCCTTGTGAGGGAGGGATGTAGGACTGGCTTCATTTACATGTAGAACATTGAGCATCAAAGGGCCCTTTAGATGCTGTAAGGCCAAGCATTGCCATCCTCTCCCTGGCAAAACCTGGCAAGACTGAGCCAGAAACAGCACTGTGCCAGGCACAGTTCCCGTTCCCCTCTTCCATCCCCACTATCATGTGCTCCTCAACAATTTTTCCACTATCTGCTTAAAAATCAATAAAACCAAAGACTGAGGCTGAAGAAGCTCCACCTGGGGAACCCAAGGTCGAGGAAACCCCTGCTGCTGCCGTTGTGGAAAAGGAGGCCATCCCTGCTGAGCCTGCCAAGCCAGCAGAGCAGGCTGTGGTGAGTGACCTGTCCCCCATGCCACCTCCTGGGCCTCATCTGAGCCACCTTTCATCATGGTGAATATGCCTGCTGCATTTCAGCCATCCTTTCCATCACCACCATCCATCCATTGCTGGTTTTCCCAGGGCCCAGCTGTGCCCCAGCATGCCTCTCCAGCATGCATCCTCCTTTCAGCCCTAAAATGTCGTTTGTCTGATGTTTGGCATTTTAGACTGAAGTTCAGCTGAGTGATTGTAGATTCACAGAGTGTTTGATTCCAGATGAACTTCAGAAGGGGAAAGAATTGATGCCATTTTTAAATTACATTATTAGCAGTTTTCTCAATTCATTTCAAGCTGATCTGTAAGGACTAAGCCAATGTACATTTTGTATGGTCCTTGCTAGAGCATGAAAATACCAGAAAAAAGTGATTGTAGTATAAATGTATCTACAAGGCTCATGGTTTTTGAAGCCAACTGTGAGCTGAAGAGAGAACTCCAAGTGCCTGTTTGGAGATTTTTGCATGTCAGCATTCAGGAAGCGGTGGGAGAAGAAATGACAGCTCTGCAAGAAGAACAATGCAGGGTATCTGATATTGCTACAAATTAAGAGCTGGTCTGAGATGGTAGGCATGGGGTTTCTCTACTGGCCAACATCTCTTTTTATGATAGATATCTCCATGAATATCACTTTTATCCAGCTGAGATTCATCTTCTAAATACTGCTGTCAGAAGATCTTGGCAGTGGGTGATACCCACAGGCTAAGAAACCTTGGAGGAAAAATATATCTGTTTTTGTAGGCTGAGTTTTCATGCTTTCCTTGAGACAATAACATATTCAAAGTCTCTAATGCGTGTTTGTTACTGGTAGAATATGCAGAATACTACTGAAAAACTGGACAGAAAAAGAGGTTGTGTTGGGGGTTGGCTCCTGTGCCACAGAAGCCAGTAGAAGCTGTATAGCTGTGCTTTTTGACCATCGAGCACAGTTTGGTGCCATTTTGTGTTCCCAGAAGAACCAGGTTCAGCTTGCTGAGTCACTCCTGGCCTTGGGTGAGTCCCTGTGTATCTTCATCTGCTAGGTAGGGATGATGATACCCAATTTATTATAAAATTAGATGTTTTTCAGTAAGCATTTGATACACTGCCACATGGGAAGCAATATTAAGCTGATGCAGATGTAAATTAGCTGAAGAAAGTGGAAGTAGCTGGTACCTATA
This sequence comes from Falco naumanni, assembly GCF_017639655.2. Taxonomy (NCBI): domain Eukaryota; kingdom Metazoa; phylum Chordata; class Aves; order Falconiformes; family Falconidae; genus Falco; species Falco naumanni. The sequence goes on along the minus strand of NC_054057.1, from coordinate 21,501,949 downwards.
AATGCGGCAGCACAGAGCATGGACAGAAGACTTAACAGATATGTAGCTACTGTAGCATCCTATGAATCTGTCTCTGGAGCTGATCTTCTTTAACATTTGTATTAGTGGCAATGGCTCAGATGCTACAAGCCTAATGGTTTGTATTATCAATGACTCCAGGTTGAGTAGTGTCATTAACTTAGGGGGATGGCATTAGACCCACTAGTTCTACTCACCAAGGAGAGGCTGGTTATCTGCTGGTGGTGGTAGACCCATGCAAAAGCCACAGGTGGTACTAAGCAAACTTAGTCTTCAGCAGAAAGAAGTACTAGTTTGGTGTGCAAGGTTCTGGAGTACTAATGTAGTTTATTAAAGACCTTCTTAAAGATGAATTGATGAGTTTGCCTGGGTGCTTCCAGCTGTCCATGCCATGGGAGTAAAAAGTGGTATCCAGAACAAACGGTACAAAAAGGCAGGTTGAACTTTATCTGTAGCACTTGCCTAACTAATTCTCCCTTGCTCACGTCTTCCTAAAAGAGGAAAAATGATTTATTGTAGAAGGAAAGGGAGACAGTGCTTGGTGGCCTGTTCTGGAGGACTTTGAGGGAAAGGGAAGGTAAATGCTTATGTTTGTCCAACCCTTTCCATTCTCCGTGTATGAGAATAGCATTGGAAATGCAATAGCATTGCAGCTATGGAGGGAAGCAGTCCCCATGTGTTCCCCAGGGCTATGTTTAGGGTTTAATTCTGGTTACACTTATGTGTGAAAACACAAAATTATGCATGAATTTTGAGTATTTATATAATTTTCTTTAATTTTTCTTTTGTTCCGCTTGTTCCACACTGGAGCAAGTGATTTCAGGATCATCCCATTCTAGTAAAAGAACTGAATGAAGAAAGCCCCATGGTCTCTGGAGACCAGGCTCTCCCCTTCCTGTGTGTTTTCTTTTCCATTGATATAAATCCCAGTAATAACTTGTCAACTCTATAGTAAGCCAAATATTTAAATTGCCTGTCTGAGGCACATTGTTTTGTTGAACTCTTATCCAGAATGCCTCATGTCTAGTCAGAGTAAAATTGATAGTTTGGAATAAAGAACAAGGGAGGGGAGGTGGAGAGAGGATGGATGGGAAATCAGTCATTGGTCTGGAGCTCTCCTGTTCCCATGAGTGAATGCAGGGAATAATGTGGAAGAACACATACTAATGAAAGTGAAAAGGTGGTTTTACTTTGATCTGTAAGGATTTACTGGAGGAAAAGAGTTGTAAGAGAAGTTCACCATTTTTCTAAAAGGAAGCCAACTCCTATTTGTCTCTCACTAAGACAAAGCAATGTTCTGAAGCCAGTTGCACATCTTAAGCACTAATTAAATGACAGGCCATGGCTGCAGCCCCATGCATCCTCTCATCAGCCGGCACAACCATTTCAGATGATTGGTTTTGCTTCCTGACTGTCCACAAGAAGTTCTGGGTCCACGGTCTGTCAGCAGCTGCTCTAGCCGAGACACAGGACTGCAGAGCTGCTGGGACAAAGGCAGGGAGAAACAAAGTGCAAGAGCCAGGCAATTTAAGAGCAATCCAGGAGCAAGACCATAGGCATTAAAGAGAAGTTAAACAGTTTTGATTAGGTTTGTGCTTGGGTTTCTGTTACTTTTTGAGTATGAAATTGTCCTTGCTAGTTTGGGAAAATAAGGTAAAAGTGCTGATTTTGAAAATGTCAGAATTGGAGTTATTCTGCATTTGGCTCTGAGGGGTTGTTATTTCAGGGAAGGGCTTTCCAGGACTTGTAAAGAAGAGTTTTGAAGATTAGGATTAACGATAAATATGATCAAAGCTAAGGGAAAAGTACACTGAGTTGCAGATGAAAACATATCATTGCTTGACAGCAGTGCTGCATTTGTTTGCTTTATGAATGACAGTTTACTTTAAAAGTGGACTTGTAAAATGTTGATAGATACTTTCTTACTGGAAATCTTTTACTGAGTTCAGTAACCTCCAGTTTGGAGTGACAGCTACTAATCAATTTAATTTTTCTCTGGTAAGTTTCCTGTCACACCTCATTAATCCCAGAAATTTGAGGCATGCATTCTTCATTGTAGCAGCTTCACAGTAAATTTTCTGGTAGGGTTTCCATTTAAATCAGGGAGAGAATGGTCCAGGGAGTAGGGTACCGCTTGCCGGCCAGGGAGTTCTGGATTCAGTTAGTTGCTGTTTCATAGTCTCCCTGAACAAGATTGCCAAGACTTCACAGCCAGAGCTCATCAGAATTGCTGCCTGGGCTCTTGTAACCTATTTTTCTCTTGGTCTTTCAGGTCTCAAATGCCATAGAGCAAATAAAGTTTTTGTTAGTAGCTGTCAACAATTGATCTTTTTTGAGGAGGAGATAAAATGTTTGGTAATTAAAGGGAGAGAATGACCATGTGCACCAACAGAAGCAAAGTTAACCATGGTAAAAAGCCCTTGCGTGGACTTCTGCACAGCAAAACAGTTGTATCCTTATTTCCGTAGCATCCCCAAAGGCAGCTGTAAAATCCATAGGGTACAGTCTAAGAGATATAATGCACTAACCGCTGATCTATTACTTTTTCAAATAATACTACCCCTTTCACCACATCATGTTTTCACATGCAAAGAAAGATGACATGAGGATATTATAATAAAGTGAAAGCTTGTGAAATCTTATTGCCCTTTTTTCTTCTCCTACATGTGAGACATAGCTCAGAGATCAGCTTTTTGACTTCCATTATGCTCATTAGTTTGGAAAGAGCCTTTCAGCGCTTTGGGTCTGATGCCTGCCTGGGCTGGGCTCTGATGTTCTCCCGTTAAAGCAGTCAAACACTCAGCTAAATACTGTGGTTTTCAAAGCTGTGTGTAAGCATATATGAAACTACCTCCTGATAAGCTCATTGCAGACACTGAGCAAGTACAGCTGAGCCCAGAAAACAGCCTGCAGCTTTGAGGGTATCTCATTATGGTCAAATCCCACTGTAAGTACAATTCACGATGCCCAAATGGCAGAGCATGTTATTTGGGAGAGCAGTACAATGGTTAGATACAGAAGAGCAGTCAACTGTTTCCAAATTCTGAGTGTGCAGCTAAGTGCAGGTGCAAAGATGGAGCATGAGGCCATTAAAAATATATAGCTCTTGTATACAGGAGAGAACTGAATAGTGTCATTCTGCTGAAGTCTGCAGAAGCAGATTTTTCTCTGTTTATGGGACTGAACCATTACTTAGATGTTTTTTCAATCATCTTTTTTACATGAAAGCCTAGCTTTCATGTCCTAAAAATGGTACAATTCATGCTACTGTGCCTCGCTTCTTAAACCCCACCATCCACAAAATTCCAATTTCCAGCTGATAAAAAAACAAAAGCAAAAACCCACTAATTTGACTAGTGCACAATAGTCAATTAACTTTGGGAAGTCCCAAACTTTGGGAAGCAAGGGGAGGGCTCCTTACTTTCCTCTTTCAAATCAAAACTGTGCTTTCAGTCAGCTTTGAAAACAGTCCTCATTTAAAAATATGTATATGTATATATTAGATTCTTCTGCCAGGAGGCCCAAAGCTGGGCTGATGGGATTCTTACCCAAGAATATTGCCGGAGTATTATTAAGAGAAGGGCACAGTCTGGCATGTTTCTGATTATAAAGTGCAGGATAATGCTCATTTCTGAAGGCAAATAGACTTGTAAATGTAGCTGATGGCAGAAAATCAGCACTTTTTAATAGTAAAAGGAAAGGCATCTATCTGCCAACTTGCAGTTGGACGTAAAGCTGTTATTGGCAATAGTAACATTTGTGTACATCTCTGCAACATACTGTAAAAAAAAAAAAGGTGACAGTTCTGTGGGTGACTCATATGTACATTGCTACAGTAAGAAATAACTATATTTTGCTGCATACGTCTTTTCTGTTTAAGACCCTTCACAGTCTCCTCAAACTTACTATAAAATCAAGGACCCCATGGCAGAGGCTTGGCAGGTTCAAAAAAATAAAATAATTAAACATTAAAAAAAAAAAAAAAAAAAAAAAGGGTTATATAATACTGTAATTTTAATGGGATAAAGCTGTGAGAGGTTTCTATGGAAACACCGCTGTCAGCAGCTGCCTTGCCCTGGCATCTGGACACGTTTGGGGCTTATGAGATGACTGCCGGCGATACTAGAAGATTAGATAAGAAAAAAACATGAGTGCTATGAAGTTTGGCTATAACTGAGCATCCTTTTATTAAAAAAGAAACATGGAACCATTTCAACTGAAACTTGTAGAAATTTTGGAGTGACAGTTGTGGGCATGAATGCAGTTAACTGGAGCCTGAGTACTTGAGGTCTCCTAATTTCTGATTGCTAAAGCAGATGGTCCAATCTACCATGCCAATACCTACATTTGCATAACTTTCTTGACACGTAGAGCTCTTTTGAAAGATCTGACCTAGCTGTGTTTGCAAAACAGCCTCAAAATTTATTAGCAAAGTGGATTTCTGTAATGGAGTTTTGATTTGTTTTTCCTTAACAGAGAGTCTTTAGAAATAGCCTGTGTCTGCAGGGAGTCAAATCCGAACAGAAAAAAAGCACTTCCAACTGTTTCAAACAGGCCTGAATTTGAGTGGTTTTGACTGTTTACCTTCTGTATAAAAGGACCTAATGTTAAACGGCATCTGTGCTCTCAAAAGTACTGTTTGGGGGGAGCCCATTACCATTCAGTGCACTTGATCCCTTGAGCATCAAATGGGTGTCAGATTTGGAAAACCACTGATACGTCTAGTTTTTTAAATGTCAGGCACCTGCTGCGTGTACCACTGAATATGGACCTAGAGAAAGGTGATTCTGCAAAAAAAGATGAACTTTGTGACCCACCTCTTTTGAAGAGCCCCTTTAAAAGTGTTGCAGTCCAACATGAGTGGAAGAAGCATTTTAGAAAGTTTACCTTGAAACTGGTGAGTTGCAGGGGCAGCAGCAGGGTATAATGGGAACAGTTTGACTCTGAAGTGGGAGAAATTTGAGCTTGCTGGAAGCTGCAGGGTCAGCAGTGTTGTGGGTTGGTGCTTACTACAAACTTCTTCAAAGCTGGTGCTGTTATGAGAATACTGATAATGAAAGTAAATAGTCCTTACCACTTAGAGTGTGATGATGGTGACATATATAAATGGTTTTATTTGTTGGGTTTTAGGTTATAACTACTTTTATTTCAGACTATATGTGGCAGTACAAATCTTTCTGCTTTGCTGTATAGAATCCCATTTAGTCCCAGCCATTCATTTCACTGCATCCCATACATGCTGTGCTTCCATTAAGCTTGATTAATATCAACTTCTCCGCATCCATTGCCTCAGCATGAGTAAGGTGATGACCATATTTCCTCTTTATACAGGACAGTGTCGAGGCAGGGGATAAGGAGACAACTGGACTTGCTGAGAAAGAAAGCAAGGTACCTATGATCAGCCTCAAGAGCGTGGTTGTGCTTTAATATCGTTCAGAGAATCATGGCAGAAAGTAAATTTCTCATTTGCATGTCATCGATATGCAGGCCGATATGATGCAGTTGTGACCTAGCTGCAGTATGTATTCTAATGCTGCACAGATGTATCTACATCTGCAGTATATATTCTAACAGCAGAGTGTCTCTCGTTCAGTGCAGGGCCTGCCTTAGAAACTGCCTGTTGCAGCGGTATAGAGTGTTAAATATTTCAGGACAGCAAACTAAGCAGCTCTGTGGTAGAATGTATAATAATAAAAGGTATAATGCTGTTTATATTGACATTTGGAAATATGGTGCATAATAGTTTTTACACTTTCCATAAATGTGTTTGCCTAGCCTTCCTTGCAAAAATCTTATGCATAAAATGCATAAAAAGAAAACCAAATCAAATAAAAAAAAAACAATCCGGCCTTGATTAATCATTTTTTCCTAGCACAACATGCCCTGAACTGAAACATATATGTGAAAATAATCATGTTACAAGTTTGTTTGCTAAAGCACAAATCTTATGTCAAGTTAGATACAGTTAAAATCAGATTACAAAGCATCGGAAAAGCTCAATGACATAAGTTAATTTGCGCATATGTGGGCTGGAATGATTGTGTCTTGCTTGTATTTCTTCAGGGGTGATAGAACTACTTGGTCTGAATCCTTCCATGATAAAGTGAAACTATAATGTGTTCAAAGAGGCACAGGGAGCAGTAGTGGAGGAATGGGTACATAGTAAATGCAGGGATAGGGACTGAGAAAGGGATTTTAACTCCTAGTTATTCATCACTTAGGATTTGTATCTGGAGGTGCTGACAACCTCCAGTTTTGCTGTTACTGGTTTTGGTGCCACAATGTATACAAAAACTGTGAACTGATCTCCACACATGCTGGTTTCAGAACATGGGAAGTCCAGCTGTCCCAGCTGGGGTTTGTTAGACCCCTAGAATCTCCTAGAGTTGAGAATGTATCTATGGCTCCAGGATATCCCAGTTTTGCTGGGAAGTGAGCTGGGGACTCACTGGTGCCATACTCCTTACCAGTGTTGCCACATCCACATAGAAATCAGTGGAATTACACTAGCAAGAAAGTATAGGACAGGAGTAGTAGATCTAGCCCAGATCGGTGTTGACACAGTGCAAGAGAGCATTGTGTTGCTTCTCTAGCATTGGCTTGGCACTGCTGTTAAGTCCTGTCCAAGAAGAAACACAGAAGTTCCTCACTATCCTGTGAGCACCAAGGCTAAGTCTTTGAAATCTTTCCCCTTTTTCTAATACCACTTGTCCTTATAAAGTTGAGGTCTCTTACCTGGTGAGTTTGACCCTGTGTTCTGTTTAAAACAGCAGTGTTATGGTATGCAGAAGAGCTGCCGTAGGGGGTCAAGCTATTTGCTAAGCTAATATCTGACCTTCAGTGGGGGGTGATCCCTTTGCATAACAAATTACCCCAAAAGTCTTCCAAGACTTAGCAAGCAATTGATGTATTCCCTAAAGCATGATGATTAGTTCCTCTTGACATCATATTAGCTAGCTTAGCTGCAGTTATAACCAACTGTCATAAAAATTACCCAGTCCCTTTCTAAATCCAGCCATGGGGTGAGATCTTCAGTTCTGGAGAACCGGCATAGCTCAGGGAGCTCCTCTGACAGACCCCCAGCAGCAGGCTCAGCACCCCTCCGTCTCCTTTCCCTGGGCTCGTTCTTGCTGCTGCCCAGTCTGCGGAACTGTGTTGAGCTGACAGCAACATTAACGGGAGGAGAGTGCGACCGTGTGAATCGGCTGCATCCCGGGTAAAGAAGCATTCGCTTCTGCCCAATTAAAACAGTCAAGTGGTTCTTCTATCGCAGCCCTCATTGTACTGGGTGACCCTTTCTTTGTCCCCGGTGTGGCTGGTGTAGTGGGACAACTGTCCCAATTTAAATAATACTGCTAGAGATAGCTAATTTGGCATACTATTAAGACAGTCTAATATTATTGATGACCTATGGAAATGAGATCTGTAGGATTGGTTTTAAATATGAAGTAAGGTAATACAGGTGACTATGAAAGTAAGTGGTTCACCATAGCTGGGTATTAATTCAGTGGAATGAGCCTCCTTCATTATTTTTTTTTTTCCTCCCCCCCCCCCCCCTTCCCCCATACTATATTTGAGGCTGATAGGGAGGTTCATTCTGTGCTACCCTACATGCATTTTTGTGAAAGCTTTTTTTAATCATCTAGCTTGCATTGGTTTTGTACGCTAAGAAACAAGAGCACATGATTATGCAATTGTGAGCTGTGGTATACATTCAGTGACTCATGGCTACAGGCCGTGAGAGTGTCACCCTCTCACTGCGGGGCGTTTGATAACTGATTCATGTAAATTAGTATTCTCCTCCTTAGTGAAATAAAATGGGCTATACAAATCCAATAAATAGAAGAGAAGTGTTGATCCTAATCACAACAGACAGCGAGATCGATTTCTGCAGAATGCTGTTAGAAGCACATGGTATAAAATCCATCTAATATGCGCTCTGTTCCCCCTCTTTCCTACTAACCTCTTCCAGGGCTTTTTACACTCGTCATTTATTTGAATATCTTCTTGGGTCAAGGCTGCTAAAATTGGTAACACTATGAGTGGCAGGCTTGCATGCCTTGCAAGTCACAGAAGAACATGTCAACGTCCGTCCATGTCTTTTGGTGTTACTTCTTTTTGTGATAGAGCATCCTTCATCAGCAACGTTTTCAATTTATACTAAAGCTTCTCCAGTGATTTCTACAAAACCCTGTAGTACTTTCTGCCTTCAAGGTCTCCAGAAGAATTTCTTTCTCACATCAATTAATAGCAGTAGATAGGAGTAGTGCTGAATATTAGCTATTGCTAAAAAATAATGCCTGAAGAGTGCCCATGAACAATTGTAGGTAGTTCAAGTTGAGTTCAGATAGCTGAGTTAGCCTCATCTGTGGAGGAAAGGTCAAACCGAGGAAACAAAGAGCATCAGGCTGTTAACTGGAGATCAGAGGTATTTCTGCTAACTGTAGCTCGACATTGGTACCCAGAAAACAATTTTTCTTCAGTGTTTTTACTTTGTACTGGTGATAACTGCTGTATGTGAAAAATTCTATGTTGAAGTTAATTGGATTAACAGAATAAGTGTTGTCAATTACCTTCTACCCTCCAACCCTTAAGATCAATCCACTGTAAGTATATGTCCTATATGCTACTGTAAGCATATACCAGTATATAACAATATAAATGTTAGGGTGACAGGTGAATTAGAACAATAGTCTCTTCTAAATGAAGGATTCAACACTGATCTATAGGCAGATACTTTTCTATCAGCCTTTCAAGAACTGGAACAAAACATGCATTAACTTTTCAACATGGACTGATTGCAAATGATTCAGTTGTACCCAGACTGAATGGGTTTCTATGTATGTTTCTTTTTTTTTTCCTATACTGACCTAGCTATATATCTTTATGGTTGGGTTTTTTTCTGATATCTGATGGAATCTCAAGTTTTCTGATCTTTATCCAGCTGTAGAATATATTTTCTTCTGCTGATACAGTCTAATTTGCAAGTTTCTTTATTAGAAAGGAGTGTGTAATTAAGGCAATATTTTTGAAGTCAGCTCAGATCTAGAGGTAGGTGACAGTAGCTGGAGAAGGCTTGGAGTGTCTTCCCAAGAACAGACTTCACCAGCAGGGTACTGTGGACACCTGGACAGCTTGCAAGCTCCTTCTTGTCAGCAAAAACCTGTGGTGAATTTCTTCCACCATACAGCTTGAAAGCAAGAGAAGGGAAAAATACTAGCACCTTGGCAAACCGTTACTCCACTAGCAACACCTGAGGACTCTGCTAAGTGGTGTCTTAGTGAGGTTTCATACATGTCCTTCTCCCACCTGTTAACTTCCCTGCACAAGCTTGCCCCTGGCACTGCTCTCCCCCACCCAAATCAGGAGGAAACCAAGTGCAACCAAGGCCGTGGGTTGGCACCACCCAGGGAGGCCACAGAGCAGAGGCTGGTCCATGGTGTCTTCAGCAGATATCCAGAACTGGTATCCTGAAAGGTCCCTCCCTCCTGTTGTCTGTAGGTGGTACCTGTCACCGAGGGGGCTGCGGCAGCAGAAGATGGTGTGGCTGTGGCAGCAGGAGCTGGTGATGGCACTGCTACCACTGAGCAGGAGGGTGTTGCTGAAGGTGACAAACCTCAGGGAGAAGAAAAGGAGGCTGATGTGTCTCAGGTGACTCGTGTCGGTGCATGGGAGAGCATGTTAGGGGAATTGGGACAGATTCAGCAGCCCGAGAAAGGCAAAGCTGCTGTAGTTCTGTGCCCCCAGGTCCAACAAGTACGAAGGCTGAGGCTCTCCTGGGATAGCCCTAGGATGGGCCCACACAGGTTATCACTTCTGAGTCCTTAATTCAGCCTGTGCTTGCCTTTGTGCTGCAGTGCTCCCCTGAGCTTGTGGAGATGGGACTTGATGCACTGATGGCTCCTGTGATGGGCCTGGGAGCAGTATGGGCAGCACGTTGTTTGGGCTCCTGCTGTTGTCTCTCTGTGCTCCTCTGTGGAGATGAGCTTTACCACATAACCTAATGGGACTTTCAGGAGAAATAGGCAAAGAAAGTAACTCTTGTCCCCTGGCGCCATGTCCTATCAATAGCGTTACTTTTGTTTTATTTAAATCACGGTGGTCAAGCTTTGTATCTGCATATGGCTGCTGCCTTCTGCAACCTCCGAAGAGCTGGGGAACAGCTCCTACAGCAGATCCTGCAGCTGATCCTGCAGCTGGGCAGCCAGTTGCCACCTCCTGTCATTGCATGTTTTATTTCTTCTCTGCACCAGGATAGGATGGTCAGGCAGAGGATCAGTTAACATGTTCTTTTCAGGTTGGATGCTCCAACAAGTTTCATTAAATGCTTTTTCTCCTAGGCTTCACTGTTGGTCAGATGCTACCTCCTTAGTCTTTTTGCTTTCTTTGCTCCCGATTACATTGCTGTAGATCAGGAGAAATCCCTGCAATCAGGCGCAGAAATGGGTCATGTTTCCTTCTTTCATCACCTTTATATTGCTATTATCCTGCTGATTTGAATTCCCAAAGAAATACAGGACAGTGGCTCCTGGAGCTTGGGTATACCCAAGCCCACCCAAAGTTGAAAGCAGAGTGGAGGAGAAAGGTCTGTTAATTTCCATGCACATTGAAAATTAAACCCAAACTATCTGCAGAGTATTTTTATTACTTCCTGCAATGATTTGTGTCAATACAGAAAGACTTAGGAGGACTAAGGGGAACAGTGAAAACAAGGAAGGGATTACTCCTTTATATTCTTGCACAAGTACTGTTTTCTGTCTTAATGTAAGAAGCCACTGTGGAGAAGAAAGAAATTCTCATTGCCATATATGCCTTGTGCAATAAACAATTGTGTTTTCCTGCTTGGAATAAAGTACTAAGTACTCTTGTGGTGCTTTTTTCCCCCAGGAAAAGGTCAGCAGCATCCCTTCAGTAGTAATAGAGCCAGCATCAAACAATGAAGGGGAGGGAGAAGAACACGAAGTCGTTGTGAACGAGTCCAAAGATGCCTCAGCAGAGATGGGCACTCAGAGCACTGACGCTTCTCCCAGTGAAACTCCCCAAGTTGGAAGCGAGCAAAAACCTGCTGAAGAAATCCAGGCTGCACCTTCTCAAGATCAGCCTGTTGTAGCAGAAGAAGCAGCTTCTGCAATGCCACCTGGCTTTCTCTTTAAGGTATGCTTCTTCATTCTTCTTTTAGACATCCCTTCAGATCTAGCTTCTGTGGATGTGTCTGTTTGTGCAGGCAGTGTGATGATTTCTTGTGGCCAAAGGATGCTTAGTTTAACAGCCAGGCATATGCACACACAGATGCACACAAACACAGCTTTAATGTTGCATTGTTGCTTCATACGTGAAGTCTGACAAGATACGTTTTCTGCATGCCATTGTTGCTGTGCATATCCTTACGTAGCTGTTAGACTCTCTGAAGTGCAAGAACCCTTTCATCTCACCAAATTACTACTGAAAGTTAATATATTGAAAAAAACGGCACTGCCACAGAGTTAGTCAGCAATATTGTATAATATATGCTAATTATATATCTGATATACTAACAATGTATTTGATATTTAAGGTCCCTTCCAACCCAAACCATTCTATGATTCTGTGAATATTAAAAAATTGGCATTTTTCTGGCCTGAAAATCTATAGTGGAAGTTCTGGTTCTGTTGAAACCCATGGGACTTCTGCAACTTATGGTAATGAAGCCAAAACGTGTTTCTGTGACTTGAGTAATACTATAATTATAAACTGTTAGGATAATCAAACAGAAAAGTTTAATGAGGCATAAGAGAAATTCTCTCCTTGGCTGGCAAGACCCCTAGGGTTTCCTGGTTCACAAAGTTCTTTGATAATGCGTCTCACTTTAGAATCATTGAGCAGCAGAATAGCTCCTTGAGGATGGATGAACTTTACATGCTTCCTATTATAATTTGCACAGTTCATACTAATTAGTCCCATAGCACTCCATAAGTATGCCATTCTTCTTGGTCTTTTCTCATTGCTCAATATTTTCAGCAAACTTTTGAGAATAACATTAAGGTCAGGGTGAACAGTATCACACAACTCTGACTCAGACATGCTGATGTAGTTCATCTTTTGTTTTTGATCACGGTCTCTCGGGTCAGACATAAATAAGGAGAAGTAGAATACATGCCTGCCATCTGGTTCTTGATGCCATTTTCTTTCATTATTGCAGAGTTACCATGGAACTGGCTGTGCTTTGAGAAAGTTAGAATAGCATCTCTCTTAAGGAGGTAGAACCATTTAGTTAAAATTATCTGTTCACAACGACATGCTGATCCTGCCAATGTTTTAATAATCAGCCCTTTGAATGACAGGTATTTTTGGCATACCCATCTGCCCAGAAAGGGAGCTCTTTCCACAGCAAGCATTAAGTAGGGTTCCTATTACTTGCCTCTGATCACCTGTTGAAATGGGCGCTGTACGTCCCACTCAAACTTCTATGGACATTTACAGCAACAGTAATATCCAGTGGCCACAAGAAAAGAATGAATGAGAGTGAGCCTGAAATACCAGTTCCTGGGAGCCTTTCCCAGTTTTATTTGCAAAATGCTGCCACCCCTTTCTCACATTTCATAATGATAGTGGGGAATGAAAGCAAGTTCCTTACACAGTAGGAATAAGGGTGCAGGACTTGTCTGAGAGGCAGGAGTTGTGTGGTGTTGCAGTATCATCTGTCCTTGAGATACTGTAACCTTGGGAAAGGATCTTAGGTTTCCTTTGGTACTCTCAGAAAGACTTACTTAAGATGTCCCTGCTTCCAAGGATATGAGCAGAAAACTTTGACATGACTCAATGTCAACATTAATGATTTGACTGTACCTGTCTATAGCCATATGTTTGCCTAAAAAAGGCACGTGATTTCTATTTTTTATTTGCAATAAAGATTTAACAGACAATTTTGTTGAGAAATGTCTCCATTTAGATCATGTCTGTATGTTTGGTGTTACTTTCTTCAGGTTGAAGTTCTACATGATTTCGAGGCAGCTAACAGTGATGAGCTTAATTTAAAGCGAGGAGATATTGTACTAGTAATTCCTTCCGAGACCACAGCTGATCAGGTAAAAGCACATGATTCTTTCTTTTGTTTACATTTTTCTTTGTCTCACCTTTTTGCTCACAGATTACAGCTAATGGGAATGTTATTCAAAATATCATTACTGTTAGAAAACGTGAAGATTTTGTCTATTGTACTTGGTTTCATTTGAGACTAAATGGCACAGCTGGTTACTGGTAAAGTCCCAGATCTATGCTGCTAGCAGGATCTGACCTCAGCATATTTTCTAGGGCTTTTTTAATGCTACTTTGTACTGGATTTTATACAGGCACACATGCACACAAAGATTTAATATGGAACGTGACTTAGAAATTGTGCATGATGTTGCTATATATCATCGTGTCTTAACATTGGAGTAGAATTGATTATGTGGTCCATAGATGTTCGGAGTTTTTACATGTGGATTTGGAGAAATAATACAAATTCATCCACTGAGGGCACTGAGACTGCACACAAATTGTGCTGTCCTACAGCCAAGGTATGGAGAGGTGCTGCTTGTGGGCATCTGTAAGTGCCAGTAGTGTTGGTGAAAAGTCTCCCATTGATTTGGGGGTTGAGAGGTAGGGGACTGAATCCTGACTAGTCAGGTAGCTAAGAGCACTGCTCTGAATGAAAAGTATTTCTTAAAATAGGTCTAAATACTAATGCCCTAAGTCCATATGAGTTCTAGGAACTGTTAGAAGTTGTTTTGATGGTTGATGCTGTCCAAAAGTAGGTAATAACCAGTGTTCATCATCTCAATTGAGCTTTCTTTTAATACGAGAGATAAGTAACTGAGGGGTGGGGTGATTTTTTGTTTATTTTGGTTTTTTAGAATAAAAGATTTTTCTTTCACGAGGGAGCTTTGATCTTTTCATAGGGGTAGATTCTGTTATCCTTATTCAAATTGTGCTGCATCTTACCTCATGGGTAGTTCAACTGATTTTATTATCAGTATTTGCAGAAAAAGACACTGCTGTAGGATAGCAAAATCTGCTCTCTGTCTTCAGTCTGTTTTTCTTAGGATGTTAGGTATTAAATACTCTTAGTCTTCACTTGGTGAACCCACGAAGTATATTCTTCTCCTGTGGTGTGCGTTGAAATAGCATTAGCATTAATTGGGGTAAATTGTGTGCAATGATGGAGAAAATAAACCTTTATGTATTCCTGGTTTTGAAACCATTGTGGTCATATCTTTATTACTCAGTACATATTTGCCCTTCATGTTTAACGTCACCATAAAGCTTCATCTTTTTGTCTTTTGCCAGATACTTTGTTGATTTATATAGAGTCTTTTTTATCTTTGTTATTCTTTATCCTCCTTCAAACTTGACCTGTCTAAAACTGTAATTCTAATACAGCTGGTAACATCAGCCTGTGTTCCCCATCCAAAGCAAAACTGTCCCACGCAGTGGCTTTTTCCATTAGTCTTCGGTTGAAACTTTTGTCCAGTAAAAACTATTCATTCCTTTCTAGTCTGTGCTACCTGTGCTAGAAGGCTGTTGTTCCTCTCTTCTTTCTCTCGGATATTCCACACTTTTCTAAAACATGTCCCAGTTACATATACCCAGTCAATGACATGCATAAGCTGTATCTGCTTTAATGATGCTTATTTGGGGGCAGAGAGCCAGTACACCACCACACGCAGCCACTGAGCAATCGTGACTCAGTGGTGTACCTGAAGATCTGTTCAAGCTACTCTGTCTACTTGTGTGCTCTTTGTGCAGTAATAACACAGCAGCATTAGAAATTATGTTTGTTGTGGCTTTGCTCTGGCTCCTGTTCTTAAAAAGAACAAGGCGCGGGGTTACTGAGATGAGAATAGATCAATCATTTTAAAAAAATACTGGTTTTATTTTATTCCAGGTAGAATTGATCACACTTAAGGGAACCCAGCGCTTTCCAATAAGAAATCTCTCTTTTGATTGCTTGGACTGCTGGCGATTTGTTTGCAGTTTTGCGTGCCAAGCTCTAGTTTAGGCTTCCAGCTTTTTTTCTTTTTCTTTTCTTTTTTTTTTTTTTTAATAATTGCATATTAACTAAGTTAGAGTTTCTAGAGATAGTAAGTCCAGAGACTGCAAGAACTGTTATTTCTTCTGGCTGCCAATATATGGATGAGAGAAAGGAACCCTCAGGGGGGAAAATTCAGATTGAAAACTGGTTTTTTTTCCCCCATTTATGGTATTGTGTAATGTTTCTGGCCCACTGCTATGCTCTTACTGCACAAGTGCACTGATATGATTGTGGCAACTTCGAAAAAAGTCTCAACAGAGATTTGCATAAATGCAGATCTGCTGTAATGCTGGATGACCTGGAAGACTGATTACCCAGTTTTGAGTTCAGCTAGGGGTTAGATGGGCTAAAGGCCATACAATATGCTCACAGTCACTCAGTCTCACAAAAGAGTGGTCTGGCAAAACAGAGCAAATGGTCTGTGCAAAATCAGAAGCTGCTTTTTAACCAAAACACTGAATCTTTTAGCCATGTGACTCTGAAATGTCTTCAGGTCCGAAGTTTGTAGCAAGGAAGAGGGGAGACCTGAAGTTTAAGAGACTCTATCTTTTTCCTTGCAGGAGGCTGGCTGGTTGACAGGCATTAAGGAATCCGAGTGGCTTCAGTACAGAGATGCAAATAGTTATAAAGGACTTTTCCCAGAGAACTTCACACGCCATCTGGAGTAGTTCTCTGCTGAGGCAGATGAACGTGGTATGAAGCTCAATCAGTAGGTTTTTAACCTCTTTGAAACACAGGAGCCCACCTTTTTGTAGTTTCAATTGTTGAGGGTTTACAGACAGGCGCCAGACAAAGCTTGTTGAAACATATCAAAGTGAGCATGAATACAAACAGTTAAGCTAGCAATTTCTGAAGCGGTACATTGAAAAATAAAATCAAATAAAAAAGAAATGTCCTTATTTGTTCACACGTACGTGGCGACAGGTTTGTTTGTGCTTTGTCAGAGCTATGGTGATCCTGTATTTGGTCCTTTCCCATGAAATCTGAAATTAGCTTCCTCAATACCAAAACCTTAACTTCTCTGCACTAAGTGTATTGTATTGAGTTGCACTGCAGAAGATTTAATCAGTTATCCTGTAGTAATGAGGTCAAACTATTATAAGTTTCATGTGTTTAAAAAAACAATTAACTACTGCAACATTTTTCAATGTTATTTTTGGACATGCATAATATATATACACACAAGAATTTCTATGTGTATATATAACTGCATATGGATATATATGCATTTTGACGACTTCATCGTAGTTCTTTGGCTGTGTAGTATCATCAGTACATGCATTGCTCTTTCACTGTCTGGCATTACAGGAAATGGTTTTGTTCCAAAGCAAAACTAGCTGCTCCATTGCCAAAACATGATACAGTATCTGTGTTTGTAATGTGAAATTTTCATTCTGAGATGATGAATAACATCATGTTCAAAGCTGCTAAACCTTTGAGAAGGCATGGCTCAGTCTCCTCTTCCAGCTGCGGTAGTTACAATGAGATAATCTGGAGGGGGAGCTGTTATGATGCTAATCTATACTTTTTTATTTAATTGGCTGGATAAATTTTAAAAAAGAAACAGAACTAATCTCTGAGAATAAATAAACACAATATATTTTCACTATATGTATTTATGCAGTGTACCTTCACAGATCCTTTTAAAATAAGATATATAATGTATCCTGTATCAAAAAGTCATCTGTAACTTATGTTTTCCAGTGCTGTGTCATTAAAAATAAACCTCTGATCCGAAGAAGCTGTTTTCATCTGTGGTGTTTTTGAAGTTTTGTAACACTGAAGTCTGTATAGTTGATATATTGTGTTAGAGAATCTAATCTTATTTTAATACCTCTTTTTCCAAAGAAACAGCATAGCAGGTGCAGCATCTAAATTCTTGCTCTCAACCCTAGTCATGGCCAGAGCTCCACAAGGTCTGAACCACAGGTCGACATGTCTCCTAGCTGCTGCTCCTGTTCCAGACTCTGACTGCCAGCTAATATCAGTCCACAAGCACCAGGGGAGCTTGTTTCTGCTTGACCGTCACTCAACTGAAGATTTCTACCTCTTAGTAATTTTTGGCTTGTCCACTTATTTTGTGTAGAAAGAAAGTTCTCCATGAATCTGCTATATTGTGTTTGCTGATGCCTGGAAGCTGCAAATATTTAGGAATATCTATGTTTTCCTAGCAATTCACTTATTTTTCATGATATTTTGGTTGGGAGCTCATTTTGTATGCACATGACATCTGTTTCCACTTTGTTCCTAAATTTTCAGATTTCAAAAACAGATTTTTTTGTTGCTCTGGAACAGAAGGAAAGTTGGTTTCTCTATTTTTCATAATACAGCAGCTTTCAAAAGCAAGTCTAGTGATAACCGTGTTTTGTGAAGAAGCTGAATGACTCAACTGTAATAGCTAGGATTTTGGCTTTGAAATGTCACAATGAGCAATTGGAGTCTAAGGAGGCTGCAGGAAAGCTCTTTGGTTTTCTCTTCATTCCTTGAACAGTTTTGGCAGTCAGTAGTGATCCAGGGCCAAGAATCTCCCCGGGGAAACAACTTTATTTTGGTTTTATTGTGTCACAATAAAGTCCAGACTCCAGTGCACCACTTTGAGGTGGTCATAAGAACCTATTACACCTGATCTATGGTGAGACTCTGATGACCTCCAGGCTAGTTTCCTGCTTAACTACATCTCAACACTTGCATTTCAGTAATAGCCGCCCTACAGATCACTGCAACAGACCAGCATGGTACAACGGAGCCCCAGTTTCCCCACGGATGCCATGTTGCCGCTTCTTTGATGGGGGCCTACAATCAAGTGAGACCATCATCTGTGACAGCTGTAACCCTAAGGAAGCAGAGGACACTATGATCAGCCCAAAGCATTTCTTTACCCATTGTAGTAAAGGGTAAAGAAATAAAGGTAAAAAAGGGGTAAAGAACTGCACGCTGATTGTATGTAGTTACCATTATTGCCCTCTTGGTGCTAGAAGTACCCAAGTCGAAGTCAACACCCTTGGCCTTGATTCTTCTAATGTCCTTGGTACAGGTCGATGTGCTAAATCTACTGGTAAGGTGTTTGCAGCACACTTGGGGTTGTATATACACAGGAAAAGTCAACAGCAAAGAGCCTTCATGGTTTCTTCTGACATGCTCTGAAGAAATACTTATTCACTCTACTCTTCTTTTTTTAATTCCACCTCAGTATAAAGAAAAATATAATTTCAAAACCCATCAAATGTCCACATCTTGCTGCAAGGACTGTAATTATTTGCTAGCAATTAGATGCACTGATAGTGTCCTAAAAGGCACGCTACTGCACATGATGCCTGTGTCATTTAAGTGCTGCAGGTTACTGTGGATATGGCATTCCATTCTGACACAAAGTACATTGTTGTACCTCACGCACGCACCTCAGGGCCACAAAGCAAATAGATGTCTTGCAGGAAGGATGACGAGAATTATTGTTACATCGTTAAAACTCCTTGCAAAATTCCATATGCTAAGATGATAGATGTTAAAGGAAGGGCATTGAAAAGTTAGCCAGAACGATAATTTTCCTAATTTTCCTTTCTCACAGGAGTTCATGAATAGAAATGTATTTATCATTCTGGGTTAACAACTGTTTCTCGTATTTGATTTCTTCTTACTCTAGCTTTATTAGACAGACTTCTCTCTCAGACACCTTTATGTCTGCAGGTCCTGAGATGAATATTATAAAATAAGTGCATTTCTCTGACATCTATAGAAGCTTATTCTAGGGCAAGCAAAGGAAATTCTTTCCAGTATTGTACTGCTGTTACGTACCAGTGATACCCTCCCCCCTGGAGTTATATTAGCCCAGAATTATTTCTCCCTTTTCTTGGATTTTTCTGATTAATACATCACATTGGACTTGGCAAATTACCAAATTTCATGCTTTCAGTGTGCTTTTAAAACAATAAGCCATTGTATCTTTGTTTCTCTGAAGACTTATTTATGCCTAAGACAGCGCACACTACTAACCTTGTACAGCAGCTGTAATTTCTAATTCTACATAAAATAAACCCTTGAAAGATTTAGGGACCCAGTCTCCTGATCCGCAGGCTGATTATGCACAGTGTGGCCCCTGGAAGCAAGACGGAATAGCTGAAGATGGAGGAGCATTTCATGTGAGTGAACGAACTGTGTATTTGCAGCTCATCTGTCTGGTTTACAGCCTTTCACGAATAACGAATAATGCATAAGCTGAATGACACTTCTGTGCTTGTTCTTCTCCTCCTCCTCCTCCTCCTCTACCCACCTTGCTCCACCTCTTTCAGAGCTCACACCTGGGTGCATCTGTCCCTGACACAAGAGGAGGGAGGGGAGGCTGGAGGGGAGGTACAGTCCTGCTCAGATTGCGTGGCATTTGATTCCAGGATGCCCTGATTGCTGATGCCCTAATGCTGGAAAGACATAAATCATAGTCTCATTATGCTCATGCTTAATGAAAATTTCTTAGTGTCTAGCTGACACAGGGAGCAAAGGCATCAAAAGAAAGTGACCGTGATGGGTAGGTTAGATGGATGGAGTTAGGAAAGAGCAGCCACTGGCTGTAGGAACAGTTTACAAAGCTGTCCCCTCTTGCACACCCATGTGCAGGCAAAGCGTGAGCAAATATTACAGCTATAGCAGCCACAAGTACTACAGTAGCCTCCAAACCACCGCAGCTGGCTGCTTGAAGGACAACATCGGATTTCATTTTTAGTTTTTAAAATTAATTTAAAAGGTCTGTCTTTTTGTATTTAAAACACTAAGGTGACAGTTGATGAAGCACCACCTGATAAGCCAATCCCCAGCTACAAAATTAGTTCAATTAATTAAGCAAGGTCACATGTCTGAAAGCAGCACAAAGGAGGGTGAAGGTGTTTTTTCCAGCCAGCTGGAATCAGCAGTGTCACTGTTGGCTCTGATGTGCTCTCTGGTGGCGAGACGTTTGCTGCAGACGAGGGGACTGCAATGGACTTGTGCGAGCAAGTTGGTGACACTACATGGCAGGTACTTTGCTTCTGTTTTGGTTTTCTTTTCCTGGTGTAAAGAAATTCTGTTTAATTAAGAAGAGGAATTTTAGGAAAAAGGCACTTTCTCAGTCCAGGTTCAGAATTAGAGAATATGAAGGGGGCTATGTTTCTGGACTCAGCATCTCACCAAATGTATAGGTGTATGATGAGAGTAAATTTTCGAAGGTTCCTCTCTTAGGTCTTTATCCACGTGACTTCAGCTCTGATGCTATCTTTGTGCATACCCTGTCTCTGGCCACATTTCAAATACATCTGTGTTTCTCTTGCACGGACGTCTTCACGCTGACCTGTTCAATCACTGCACAACTGCAGCACTTTCCAAATGGTGGCTCCTGTAACTGACATGAAGACCTCATAATTAACATTAGTTTGGCAAAGGTGAAATCATCCCAAAGGGAATTGTGCCACATATTCAGCTGTTTAACAGCAGCTAAAGGAAACTTTAGTAAAAAAAAAAAAGTGCCCAGAGAATAGTAGAAGTACCCCTCTGTCTGTATGCAGGATTTCTGTCCAGTCGTGGGCGCTAAATGCAATGCAGAGAACAACAAGCATGTAGCCACCAGAAATAGTCTTCAGGAGTCAGAGAGATCCACATCTGCTGAAGAGGGTTGACAAATGCAGAAGTCCTGTATGTCCTCAACCCGCTTTCAGAGGAAAAAAGTCTCAGGTCTCCTTTTGTGCAAGCCAGGCTAACCCCAGGTCACTAATAGTGCCTCTGCATTTGCCTTGTCAGGCTGCTTGTAGTACAAGGTATAATTGGAAAAAGAACATCAAAATGCTGGAAACATACGTAGTTATATACTTAAATTATTATGTTTCCAAGTTACATGCTACAAAGGAGAAGGTGAATGTACTCCAGGTTTCCTACACTTCATTTATTTCAGGTAATTCAAATTCTCTGGTTACGTTTTTAAATTTAAACACACTGACCTGCAGTGGAAGGAAGAATCTGTCTGTGTGTCAATGAATCAAAAAAAACTGGTAATCTTGAGGAATAGGTTATGCAGGTTAAGACAAAATCACCAGATAAGAAGGTTATATAAAATTCTCTCTCAGTGGCCAAAATCTGACAGTCCTCATACCTGGCATGGTGCTGTGGCTCCCAAGGTCTTTTAGAGATATAAAGGAAAGTGGAAGTTGTCCATAATCATTGGCAGGGATTGAAAATGCTGTATTTTAAGCCTATAAGATGTTTTACAGGAAAGGCTGTGTAAATGCTGAGGATCTTCAGGTATCTCCTAGCCGAAGAAAGAACATCACACTGGTCTCCACCTAAAAAAGTACTCATGAAAATAAAAATGACCGATGCACAGCTGTTTTGCTTAAAAATTTCAGAGTATTGGAGGAATTCTTAGCATCCCTCCATGCCTATGGATGCTCTGTGGCATCTATCTACACGGCCGCTCAAAAAAGGCTTCTGAGGGTTTTACTGCTCCTTATCCAGCAGAGGGTGGTAGATGATGGAATTTGCATTTACCAAATTAGCTGTCATTTGGATCAACCTTCAGCTACGAGTTTGTAGCATTAGTATCTCTCATTATCTGGAGTTGCCTCATACCTGCAGATGCGCAGGGCAAATTCAGTGCAATAACAGAAGCAAAACCATAAGTCATTACACAACTTATCCTTGCGTCTCATACGTATTAAAACGCATGCTGTATACCAAACGTGGCAAATCTGCATCAAGTAACGAGTTACTCAGCTGGTCCAATTCAAAGAGACAATGTTGATTTAAGAGGCAAAAATATAATTTTATACGCTACCTCTGCTTAAAATAATTCTATAATCTACTTGTGTTTAAATAAATAGCTAGATTATTAACTACGGGAAAACATTTTAAAACAAAAAATGACTTCATTTTCGATCTCTTTCACACTACTTTGACTTTTTTAAGCCAGTTTCCCTTGTAATTTTCTTACGTCTCCTCCAGTCTCTGCCTCTTTCTGTTCAGCCTGCCCGTGGTTTGTCCTGGTTTCACTGGGGTGACTGAAAGCCCGGCTCAACTTGTGGCTCTGAGGTGTTCGTGCTGCACTGTTTGACTTTCATCAGTGCCCAAGTCCAGTAGCGGAGTGTTGAGGGTCAGAAGTGAGTTGAACGCAGCAGTCTCTTTGCATGCTTCTTTGTGCTTCTTGCCTGCCTTTCAATAGGATGCAATGCACAGTCTTGGTGCTTTGAAGACTGTTTCACTCTTCCAGTTCACCAAATGGGAACTAATCAGAGATTGTCTCGGGGTTTTTCCCTCTTCCCTCTCAAATACCAAACACTTTGTAGAGGTCCCTTGCAGTGGAAAGAGACACCCCCCACCTTCACAGGCTTTCACACCATGATGACGTGACCATGCATCCCCTTTCAGCCCTGGTGTGAGCCCATGCCCCTTTTCTTTCGCTGTCAAAGCCTGAAACTTCCCGATAGGCTTGAAGTAACAGCAGCTGGTGAGTCTCCTTATTTTCCTATCAGAGGGTTTAGGACTCTGGCTGTCTTCTTGCTCTTTCAGCCCTAGAGTGCTCCTTGCCTGGGAGCACACAATGCTGCAGTCCTTGAGGAGCAGCAGCACAGGCGTGGAAGCTTCCTGGAAGCCTCCCTAGCTTGTCTCTTTCCCTGTAAGTGCATGTCTTTCCCTGTTTTTTAATGTTTTTAAAGGTCCTGGTCATTGATTACATAGGGCCATGTGTCTGATGCCCCACAAGGTAATATTCCAGAGAGCAAAAATTGCTCTACCGTGCAGAAACCAGGGAATGGAAGGGAACATTTCGGTCCCAATTCTGTAGTACTAATACATTTCCACCTAAAACGCAGGAGGTTCCCGTTAGCTCCAGAGGCTTCTGGCTCCCCTTAGGGGTGTCAGGCTCCTAGGTGGGCCTGGCATCAGTCCACTTCGTTCTGCATCAGCCCTGGGAACATTGGTAGAGAACAGGCAGTGAGTTTTATCAGCACAGGAGAAGATGCTCTGATGAAATAACTTGGTTTCCAGGGGTAGAGGCTCTTGGCAGAGCTTCATACGTTTAGTGGTTTGCGACAGTACCATTTTTCAATGGATTTCAAACTCTTCCTAATAAAGAAATGAAGAGGAATGAGTTTGAAATTTTAATCTAATTATGTTCACATGATGAATGAGCAAATGAACAATACTTGTTTTTATGTAAACAACATTTGTTTTATGTAACGTTACTCTGGCTATTCAAAGATTTTACTCTTACAGAAATGACCTTCTTTTGAGCAAACTCTCATGCCCTGTGGAAGTACCGAATGGTTTGTGTGGTGAGTTGCCTTGAGTCCATCACCAGATGGCCACCAGATGCCATAACTCTGGAGGTAGGCCATAACAGGAGGAACACCTTGGGAATGCTGTGGTAGTTTATCATTAATACAACAGATTCCAAAATTGATTGTTTTCTTTCACCCGGTTTGAATGCTTGAAGGCTGCAGAGATTTGTGCTGACTTTGAAGAGGGCAGAGTTAAATATCTTTGCTTTCATTGCTGACAGAGAATTTGGCGGTAATGTTACAGTCCTGATTGCCCATGGCTATTAACAGGATACCACTCTCTTTCCTTCCAGCTATGAATGTGACTGGAAATAAATGCATAAGGTTTCAGTACACCTTTTTGCATGCTTTAAGGTGTAACAATATTTTTCAAAATACATCAAAGTGAGTATTTCACTTTAGTCCTGAAAAACTCCAAACTTTCCTCTCTCAAACATTTTTTTTCAATCAATGAAAATAATGTTTCCTTTACGTTCAGTCTGACCCTTTCTCATTTGCCTCCTGGATACAATCTGATTACCAATACTCCAGGCAGGAACCAGGCTGCTCTTCATCTGTGAACAAAACTCAGGACCACTCTTTAATCAAGATCCCCCATGTAGTAAAACGAACACTTAGCAGGAAACGAATCCAGTTACTGTGATTGCTGTCATGGTTATATCTGGTTTGTGATTGACCCATTGCTGTGTTAGGTGCTTCAGAAGAATACTCAGTGAAACTGTCCCTATCCCTAGGAACTTACAACGTCAATCAATAAGCAAAACAGATTGAGACTGGGGATAGGGTGAAGAATTGTGCTTGGGGTTTTTTCCAGTCAGGCACTTCAGCACAGAGGTGTTTCTCGCTGGGTAGCACTGGCCACTGATGCGCCCAGCTGAGCTTGCTGCAGGGCTGGGCATTCTCCATCTCTGTAAGCCCGAGCTTTTGCAGCTGGCCTGAGACCAGGCAGGGGGCTGAGGTCAAACTCCGGCAGTTCCCTGTCACCAGGCTGCTAATGGACATGCCTGTGCCAGCAGAGGTAAAGCAGCCAGAGCATGGAGCCATTCCTCTGGAGGAGGGACATATCTGGAGAACCAGCCCTATACAGTGTGTGCATGGTGACACCACAGCTACACAGCCACCATTTTATTACCAGAACCTAAACCTGCACAGCAAAACACCACCAATGTCTTCATTGGTTGATGTCACAGACCCTGGGTGGTGTAGGAGTTTTATTGGGGTGAGAGGACGCCTACTTACTGCACTGTGCTTTCTATGGCAAGACAGGAGGAGGATTAGCCACCTGGAGCTGTGTCCTCCTTGACCATGATGACAAGCAGGGCAATATGCAGAGGAAGAGGTGAGATGGTATTGTGGAAAAAGATAAGCTCTTGGCCTCAAAACATTTCTTAGAGGGCATAATTGTCGTTCATCTCCTTCTATCAAGTCCCACTATGCTGAATGTCTTATCAATGTTACATTGTCACACCTGATTCCAGACTGCCCTGCAAGTGTGTTAAATTTTCTATTGTATTTAAGTATGGTAGAAAACACCCAGGATAACCGTCTGTATGTCTGAGCACTCACAAGCTCAGGCAGCAAAATGAGGAAGCGCTAGAGGAAAAAAGAGGTCAAAGGTCAGTGTAGCCAGCTTTGGCTTGAGGAAGGTTGGGGGCTGAGTGTCAGGAGACCAGAGCAACTCTCTGCCCAGTGAGACGTGGCTTCCAGCACCTGCAGTGTTGCAGGCAACATTGATGGCTTTCTCAAGAAACCTTCCCGTGTGGTCCTGCCACGGTGTCAGAGAGCTTCCTGAAGCAGAACTCATACTCAGCGGAGCATGTGGCATCTCTATGCCCATTCTGTGAGAGTAAAATTGATGCAGACCACAAAGAGACCCGTCCCCCATGGTTTCACCACCGCTCACACCCTCGGGATGTCTCACAGGGGAGCAGCACTGCCTGAGCTTCACAACAGCCCTCCATGGTCTGTCCACAGAGCAAAGCCCCATGCAGGGGACAGTCTCCTCCTTCCTTCCCCTTCTCGCTGAGTCCCCCACCCTCACATCTCCCCGTGAGAGCTCAGGGGACGTGTTCCTCTGCCTTCATGCACAGTGTCACCAGCTGCCACCCAAAGGAGACCCCACCTCCTGCCACACGGCATTGCTGACTCTGCACCAGCGCTGCTTTCCTTCTCCTCTGACTCTCAGCGACAGCAGAGCCTGACAAGCAAGCATGCTGCTGCTGACAGCGCTCCTGGCTGCAGCTGCTTGGTCCTGTGAGTCCTTCCTTATTTTCCTGCCTTTCCTCACAGGCACCCGTGGCTGTGCCAACAGGCATCTTCCCAAATCCCGCAACTCCAGACGATGACATCATGTCTCCTCCTTTTTTTTCCTAGATGCATTTGCACAAGAAATTCCCGTGCAGAGCCCTAGATCCATAACCAAGCCTAAAGACAGTGTGCGCCTGGACTGTGACTTAAAAGGTGTCTATGGAGATCTTCGTTACATCACTGTACACTGGTACCAACAGAAGCCAAATGATGCTCCAGAGAGGATTATCTACCACGGTAGGGCAAAAGTAGTAGATGACGGCTTCCAAGCACACAGGTACACGGTTGAAAAGTTTCCTAGCCAGAAACTGTGTATTCTCACAATAAAGGATATCACTCCAGATGACGCTGCAACCTACTATTGCGCCTACTGGTACCGTCACTGTGGTAGGATGTCAGAGATCACCAAGACAAATACTCCTTCAGCGTCTCAACCACAAACAACTTAAGAGATCCCAACTCACTTCTCCTGGTATGGATGAGCCGCCTGGCCTCAGGCGCAGCAGAAGCAGGATATGCTCGGTGCCAGCTGATGCCTCGGAAGCATCAGCTACCAAAAGCAGAGATTTTGACTGAGCAAGTCCATAGCACAAAGAGAATCTCTCCCACCCGCTCGGACACTGCACAGCTCCCCTCAGCCCTCCGTGCGAGGGCACGCACCCTCCGATACCAGGGTGACCTCCAGCTGAAACCTTCGCACCCCACTACACAGCTGGAGCTGCTCTCGCTTGCAGCCCTTTCTGGGGCTCTGCCTCGAGTTGGAGAGATGGGGCCACACTCTGGCATTGAACCGTCCTTCCCCTCGTTACCTGAAAGGCAGACAGGACCGCAGCCGCCTTACCTACCGTAGCGTTCGCCAGCCTGGAGAGGCTTTTCTGCAACTCTGCCCCATCTGCATGTGCGCAGAAGACCCCTGGCTGAAGACCGCCCAAGGAGTCACCTCCTCCTCCCACACAGCGCTGTCCCCACCTGGGCTCCCTTTCACTCGCCTCTGACTCTCAGCGAGCGACAGCAGAGCCTGACAAGCAAGCATGCTGCTGCTGACAGCGCTCCTGGCTGCAGCCGCTTGGTCCTGTGAGTCCTTCCTTATTTTCCTGCCTTTCCTCACAGGCACCCGTGGCTGTGCCAACAGGCATCTTCCCAAATCCCACAACTCCAGGTACTGACATCATGTCTCCTCCTTTTTTTTCCTAGATGGATTTGCACAAAAAAATCCTGTGCAGACCCCTAGATCCATCACCAAGTTCCGAAAGAGTACACGAATGACATGTGAAATTCAGATATTAGGGGCAAGTTTTGATGGCACAGTCATACACTGGTATCAACAGAAGGAGGGTAAAGCTCCAGAGAGGTTTCTGTACTTTTCAGGAGGGAAAACTCACACTGAAAGTGGATTTCAAGCGCACAGGTACATGGTTGAAAAGCTTTCTGGCCAGAACCGCTGTGTTCTTACAATAAAAGATGTCATTCCAGATGATGCTGCTACCTACTACTGCGCCTACTGGGATACTGAGTCACTCACCATGACAGAAAGTCAAAGATCCTCAAGGCAAAAACCCTCCCTCGGCATGTGAACCACAGGGTTGCAACTGTGCCACTGCCTTGATCTCCTCACTCCATCTGGTCTCAGCTGCAGACAGACCTTGTGCTGCTACCCAGCAAGAGCAGATAACCCTGCACCCCTGCACAACCGTCCCTTCAAAGCCTGGGCCATCACTCTGGTCTTCAAACACACATCTACTATTTCCAGGGCAAAGGAAGCCTCCGCTGCCTTAAGAATTAGCACACAAATATTGGAAACTCACCCGCGCCTTCGTTGCTCCCTGCACAGCCACGGCAGAAGTCTGGTGGCCCCCGAGGGCAGCAAACGTTGCACTGACTTTCCAGTGCAGCCACGGTTCTCCCCAAGGAAAGAGAAGGCAGAAGAAGAAAGACAACGTGCTGAGGAAAGAACCTTCGTGATGTGAACGACAGGCTTGCCGCTGCCTGGCATGTCTAGGAAAAGTCCCCCACTGTACTCATCTTTGCTCTACGTGTCGGCAGCAGTAAGGCCCTGGACATACCTAACTGGCACATCACCAAATCCCACACGGACTGATTTGAACCAGAGATTTACAGTCCCTTGCCTACCGCAGCTGGTGATGTGCTGCCTGTAACCATCCCCTTCTTTCATTTCATGGGAAGGCAGAGAGGATACAGAGGGGGGCTGGGAAGGAAGGAAGATTTGCTGAAACCGTCAACTCTGACAGACGGACTTCAGATGTGCAGTGAGCCAGCCTGTGGCCCTGGGCACAGCAAGCATTTCGCAGGAGAGCCAGAGAGGAACACTTCTGGCTTGTGCCTTTAGTTTCAGCACGCAAGTGCGCAGGGATTTCACAGAACCCTGTTGGCATCCTCAGGGCTCGTCAGCCGTGTGAGACAGAGCGCTCAGCCAGGAACCGCTGCTCTCTCGTGCTGCCTTTGTTCATAGGATCGCACGGCATTTTTCCAAAGGGATTCCTGAAGTCCAGTGAATCACCCTTATTTGTTGTTGCCTTCTGCCCTCCACGAACAGTGGCTTCCAGCACCCATCGGTTCTGCAGGCAACATTGATGGCTTTCTCAAGAAACCTTCCCGTGTGGTCCTGCCACGGTGTCAGAGAGCTTCCTGAAGCAGAACTCATACTCAGCGGAGCATGTGGCATCTCTATGCCCATTCTGTGAGAGTAAAATTGATGCGGACCACAAAGAGACCCGTCCCCCATGGTTTCACCACCGCTCACACCCTCGGGATGTCTCACAGGGGAGCAGCACTGCCTGAGCTTCACAACAGCCCTCCATGGTCTGTCCACAGAGCAAAGCCCCATGCAGGGGACAGTCTCCTCCTTCCTTCCCCTTCTCGCTGAGTCCCCCACCCTCACATCTCCCCGTGAGAGCTCAGGGGACGTGTTCCTCTGCCTTCATGCACAGTGTCACCAGCTGCCACCCAAAGGAGACCCCACCTCCTGCCACACGGCATTGCTGACTCTGCACCAGCGCTGCTTTCCTTCTCCTCTGACTCTCAGTGAGCGACAGCAGAGCCTGACAAGCAAGCATGCTGCTGCTGACAGCGCTCCTGGCTGCAGCCGCTTGGTCCTGTGAGTCCTTCCTTATTTTCCTACCTTTCCTCACAGGCACCCGTGGCTGTGCCAACAGGCATCTTCCCAAATCCCACAACTCCAGGTAATGACATCATGTCTCCTCCTTTTTTTTCCTAGATGCATTTGCACAAGAAAATCCTGTGCAGACCCCTAGATCCATCACCAAATCTGAAGGCACTGTGCGCCTCATGTGTGACTTAAAAGGCATCTATGGAGACTTTTCTAACACCATCGTACACTGGTACCAACAGAAGCTGAATGATGCTCCAAAGAGGATTCTCTACCATGGAGAGAGAACAGTAGTAGGTGGTGACTTCCAAGCACACAGGTACATGGTTGAAAAGTTTCCTAGCCAGAGACTGTGTATCCTTACAATAAACAAAGTCACTCCAGATGACACTGCAAACTACTATTGTGCCTACTCAGATTGACACCGTGGTAGGATGTCAGAGATCACAGAGGCAAATACTGCTTCAGCGTCTCAAACATAAACAACTTGCAAGATCCCAACTCACTTTCCCATCTGTGGCTGAGCCCTGCTCTGCTCTTTTTTTAACAGGAAAGTAAGCCAACACTGTCTCTTCAGCAATTTGTTTGCTTTTTTTGTGGAGGGGTAAGGTATCAGTTTGTATATTTTTTAATTTCTTTGTCTCCCTTAGGATTGAACTATGACTGTACATCAGAACTTCCTTTGCAGAGGAGCTGTGGCAGGGCTAGGAAAGATTTTGGGCTTCTTGAAAAACATGCTAGCTAGTCTCCTGTCTTGGAAGGTAGTTGTATGTATTAATTAATGGCCTCCAAAAATATCTCTTTTGGGTTTTATATTACACTCCTGCTTGTTCTCCAGCCTAATTATGTGGTCTGGTATCAGCAATGTTGGATCATCTTGTCCTTCCACCCTCGGTTGTTGACTCTTCTGCCCTGGGCTGTTCAGTGACTTGAGGTAAGCCACACAGCTGGCAAGTAGCTGGCAGGTGTGCCTAAGCTATGGTTTATTCATCAGAGAAAAGTCAGGCACAAACAAGAGCTATTTACAGAAGTACGGTACTTCAATACACACTCTCAGCATTCTTTATGAAGTAGTGTCAAAGCTTTCTATAGTTAGAAGTCAAGTTTATGGCACCTATCCGACCCTGCAGACCATCTTGTTCTCCATATCAGATTATTTCTTAGACTGTTTCTAAGATAATCTCGTTTTAGCAGTCCCCAGAATGGAGCTCCGCCACCTCCCAGGAGAAACGAAGGGCGACAGCCTGGCCTACCTCAGGATCTGGACATTGTCTTGACTGACAGCCTGAACTTGCGGTACCAGCAAGGGCTACAAACACTGCGTTCACTTACTCTTCTAAGTCCCAGAAGACCCAAATGCCTTACTATTGCTTCCCGCAACAGCTACAGAATGCAAAGCACTCTGGCAGATTCACAACCAAGGGCTCCATATCCGAAATTATTTTTAACTCACGCTAATGAGAAACAGAGAAAGCCAGTGCTGCTGAACTTGCTGAGGGCCATCTAGATGTAGGCTTTCTGAAAAAAGCATTCAGTACTTTATCGCATATTATTTTTGTAAAGCAAAGTTTTAAGGGGGGGGGAATCATAATTTGTGTCAGAGGGTGGATATTTCTCAGATGCTGACTTGCAAAGAACTCCCTTGCCAGGATTACGCGGCATTGGTCTACACCTTCCAGCAGGAGCCAAAGGGTAGACCAGGATCTATATTGGAGCAGTCTACCTTCTTTTTCCAGGCGGTGTTGCCTCTTGCACTTCACGTGGAGTGAGTGGTCAGGGTACGAAACTTTGGACTTGCCTGTCTCCAGGAGCAGTGATGGGCGAGTCCTGGGCCAGTGCCACACTGCTGTTGATCTTGCAGCTTTTTGTAGTTTTGCAGAATTAAGTCAGGCAAAGGGTTGTTTTCAATCCCACCCAGAAAGCCACAAACTTCGTTCCTAATTGCCACAGGCCTTCGCTTCTGGCTCTTTTGCCATTAAGACAGGAAACCAACAAGATGCTGTTTAAAGATCTAAGAGCGATGGATGCCAAGTGCTACAACATGAAATGATAAACATTTGGTCTGCAGTGGAAGGTGCACTTCTAGAATGTACTTTTCCCACACTTGGTAACGGGATTCTCACTGCCAGTGGGAGCTGGAGCCCCTTCCTGTCACTCCCTCTTGACTCGCCGTCAGTGTGAGGGCTCAGCACTCTGCGAGGTGGAGCATTCAGCCAAAGCCCAGCAGAAATAAAAGGAAGAGCCCCTTAACATGTTGGGGTTTGTAGTATGCCAGGAGACAGGCAGAATGCTCCCCCACGCTTGGTTCAGCTCCAGCTGCAGTGGAAGTGACCGGCTTTCCCAGCACCTTGTGTGTTTTACACTCCCAGGAAAGGGCTGGGTTGACTCTGCCAAAGTCAGTAGTGCCTTGAGCATTGACCTAAATGGTGGTAGCAGGTGCAGATAATGAAAGGAAGGAGCAAGCAAGAAAGAAGGGAGCAGGAGAGAGAAAGGGAGGGAGGGAGGGAGGAGAGTGAGAGAGGAAGGGGGGGCAGGGAAGGAGGGAGAGAGAAAGGGAGGGAGGAAGATAGGGGGGAAGAAAGGAAGGGAGAGAGATGGGAGAAAGTGGCAAAGGAAGGAAGGAAAGAAGAGAGGAAGGGAGGAGCAAGAGGAAAAGGGAAAAGGAGAAAGTATAAGAGAGAGACAGGGAGAAAGAATGAAAGACAAACCAAAGCCACAGTCAAAGCACCAGTGGAGGGGGAGAAGCTGCATTCAGATGTCTCCCATGTTCAAGGCGCGATGGCATGGGGTGACAGAGGTGTGGAGCAGACTCTTTCCTTATCCAAGACATCCCTGGTGTTCCAGATAGGCCTAAAACCTCCTAATGTTTGAAGAATGCTCTCATGAGATTCTTCACAGCTCCTTCCTTGCAACATGCACCTCTTCATCTTGTCTGCCTTGCTGAAATAGCTGAGCTCATTTTCACATCTTCTCAACAAAGCGTAAGTTTGGAGCAAAGGAAGAAGCCAGCCCTGAAGATGAATATTTTGTCAAGATAGAAGCATCTACAAGAAAACTGTTGGGAGGCAAACCTTAACTTACCTAAATTCTTCTGAATCGCTGTAATTGACTGCTGAGCATGTGAATGGCTTTACATTCTCTTCATAGTTGCTGTGGTACACCTTTCATCAGATAGATCAAGCAGAAAGTATTATTAAACTCTTAGCTTAAAAATTTCCCAGCTGAAATCAGAACAATGGCCAACACTGAATTAACTTCCACCTGTTACAGAGACCTGACCACTTGTGTCTCAAAAAAGGCTCAAATGGGCTCATCAAAACCAATCGCTGCTTCTCTACACTGAGCTGCAAAACATGTAAAAACTGCTTGATTTGCTGCTTTCCCTAGTGGAGACCCTTTTTGTCCATAAGAAGCTGACAGGTGTTAGGCCAGGCTGGAAAAAATTCCCTGTGTGCAGGTTGTCTTCAGTTATTGGAGGGCGTTTGAAATCCCGCTGAGACGACCGAAAAGAGTCCCTGTGACCTGGGATGAGAAACTCCAGTCAATCTGGGAGCAGAAACGGGGAGTGTGTGACATACTTCACAGTGCTGGGAACATCGTACCTTCTGCAAGCAACCCATTTCTACTTGAAAAACAAAGAACCCTGATAGCAGTAGTATCAGTGAACTGTCGTTATAAAGCCTGTTTTTTCAGATGGCCTGGATGAGGAAGCAGCGGAGATGGGAGATAGCTGAGGGAAAGGGTTGCTCATCAGCAGGTCTTTGGACCTCAGTATTGAACTCCTTCCTAATGACAGTCTGGCTTGCCCGATTAACGCCAGCTGATATAAAAATAATTGGGCCCAGGCATCGCCTTTGGCTTGGGAAGCGCACACCATTCTGATAAGAAAATCAGAGAGTAAACCACGTGAGATGCATAGAAAGCATATTCTGAACATGGCGCTCTTGCAGGTTTAGGAACATCATAGGAACACAAAAATGAGCAATTTACTACAGATGTCCTGCAGATCTCAAATAAGTTTCAAGCACCTCCATTTCAGCTAGAGAGCTAAACGTAGGTTTTAAGCTGTTATGCGGTTTTTCATTACTGGGGTGGTCAGTAAAAGTCTGAAACACTGGGGCTTGCTCTGCACTTCTGGGTAACTCCACACACTGCCTGCAGGAACAGGGATTTCAGGTGGAAGCTACGTCACAGGATCCCGTTTGATGTTCAAGGATTAGAATGAATGGGACTAAATGATAGAAAAGCAGCCTCAGAGGTATTGCCATGGAATCAAAAATCACCCTACACTCGGTGCCAATCAACTGCCACGTCTCCGATCCTGTTGTTCAGCTTTTCACTCACTGGTGCCGAAAGAGGCCTAACCCAGCTCCCACAGGCATTGCCTACATGTCCTCCAGGCTCATCCTCAAAAACGAGTCCAATGGGGGGAAATTTGGTATCAGGACAGGCCCCACCAAATCTGCCTGCGCCCTGACAGCGTGCAAAGTAACTCCGCAAGGCTGCGCTGCCTGCTGCGGTGCCAGGCGGGATGTGCGGCGGTAGCAGCCGCGGGGGCCCTCTGCTCTCTGAACCAGACCCTGAAGTATTTGACCAGGCCTTGAGGCAGGCACGCCGTGCGGGCAGGCGGGCACCGCAGCGCTGCTGGGCCAGCGGGCGTTTTGCAGAGGCGCCACGGCCTGCGCCAGCACTTCACCGACAGAAAGGGCCTTTTCATAGCTTCGGCTCACTTGCCTCTGGGTGGGTTTACAGGACGGCAGGGTGGGCTAGCTAGAAGAGGGAAAAGCCTTTCCATTCCCACCCCGCTTCCAGCTACATCTCTGGAATAAAGCCCCGCTTACGTCATTTCTGTGGCAGAACGGAAAGATAGAAGTGAAAAGAACGGGAAGCGCCCCTCAGGACTGCAGGTCCCGGGTAAACATACCCATCTTTCTTGTCCTTCTCTGCTGGCAGAGAACTTGGGTTTGTTTTCTCTTTGTTTCCCGTTTGGAGCCAACCAAACCTTCATTTAGGTGCAAAGGCCAGTCTCTTCATCGCCTCCAGTGGGGCTGCTCAGCCAACACGGCAGCAAGCCTGCAAAAAACCAGCAACGACACAACGCACAGATATGTATTTCTGTTTTGCAAAAGGACAGACATTAGGGTTTATCTCACCCCTGTTCTGTTTGTGGCCAAACAGCCGGCAGGTGAAGTCAGAGGAGCACTGGGCTCTGATCCCCGAGGACCCATTGGGACCGGTCTCCAGTACGGGGTCTCCAGAGCATGGTGAGCACTGGGGTAGCGGCTGCATTTCACAGAAGAGTGGAAGATCGAATTCCTGTCACAACCACAACCGTAAGGCAGCAGTTCCCGGATCTATGTGATAGTCTGTGGAAAAAGAAATAACTGGCTGACATCAGAAGAAAGATAACCTTATGACAAGAGAGAAAGGGGATGTGGTTTTGTTTCCTTTCGGAGGGAACCAGCAGCAACTTGCCTGTGAAGAATGACTTTAAACTACATGGAATAATTTCCTCATTTTGCTTGCCCTAATCATCTTCATTTCAAACTAAGCCTAGGAGGGCTGTAAAGCTATTGTGTGGCTTTGAATAATACCTGGCATTAGGAGATACCACTCTGGGGGGGCAGCATCTCACTTGCACAGCAATACTGCTCCTGAGCTCCCAAGTGGCTGCTCTGTGTTTCCCCTAACTTTGGAGTTCGACCTGTGTGATGAGCAGCAATTAAAGACCCCTCCCGTTCTTTAAGCTCCAAGTTCTTTCGTTTGTTTCTTTGTTTGATTTATGGGCGGTGCAACCGAGCAACAACACCTGACCCCAGGCATTGTTTAGCAGCTTTCAACTGAGTCTGCCAGCAGGGGTAAAATCTGCTTCAGACCACAAAATTACATGTTAAATGAGTTAAAGCAACTGTATTTGTATGCGCATAAGAGCGGGAAGGTGAGTTTGAGGCGCTGGTGCAAAAGCTATAATCTGACCGTTAACATTTAGCGGGGTTCAGTCATGCTGCTGTATCTCAACGTCATCCGCCTGCTGCCAGGGCAGCCTCTTGGGGTGATGCCCAAGTGAGTCATTTCCTTCCTTCAGCCGCAGCCCACCGTCCCTGCGGGACAGCCGTCTCCTTCCTCCCAGAGGCAGAGGCCAGCAACAGCCCTCGGGATGCTGCTGCTCCTGCTCCTGCTCCTGGCTGCAGCCTGGTCTCGTAAGTTCCCCATGTCACCCTGGCACCGGGAAGCAGCAGGAGGCATCCCCTACTTACATGTGAGAATGAGTAGCAGGCTAAGAACGTTTGTTCTGGTTTCTTTCCCTCTTTCTAGATGGACAAGAGCAAGTGCTTCTGAGGCAGAGCCACGTATCTGTTAGCAGAAGGCTGGCTGAAACTGCATGGATTGAGTGTGCAGCCGAGGGCATAGCTGACTTCCAGACTGCGTTTATCCATTGGTACCGACACAGACCCTCCAAAGCTCCCGAACGGATTCTGTACATCGGAACAGGACAAGCTTCTTATGATGATAACTCCTACAGGAACAAGTATTCTGCCCTGAAGAAAGGGACAAACATCTGTGCTTTCTCAATCAATGACATCAGCTTCAGTGATGAAGGTACCTACTACTGTGCCTACTGGTGGTACCACAGAACTAGCAGACCACAGGCAGCCTGTGCAGAAAGCTGCCTGTACCCTGAGCGGCCGGCTTTCTCTCAAATGCGGGGAACCACCACCGCACCCTCCTGCCTCTAAAACATCCCAACAGGTTTACGCTGAGTATGCAAGCATAAGTAACAGACACACAGAAAAGAAGCAAAATGCAGCGTCCTGCAGCTCAGCTGGCAGAATGCGCTGTGCTGGGGAAAGGGAGCACTCCTGTGGGTGATGCTTTGATGCCCGAATTATAGAGTAGCACAGACTCGTCCTTGAATAGCACAGATGCTTTCCCAATAGTCTGAGCCAGCAAGAACCGCTGGCTTTGGAGGGAGGGAGCATCGGCAGGGAACATTTGCTCTGAAGATCCAGCCTGGCAGACTTCAGATCCAGGTCATGATGAGGATACTGGTGACACTCACCACTGGTCACTCCCATCTTGGATGGCTGTGATGACAATGACTGCTTTTAACACTGTTAACCCTGAGGACTCCTTCTTAGAGGCAAGGATCTCTTGCACTGGGCAACTCCTGGAAAGATGGTCCCAAGACAAGGTTGCGAAGACCGCTTACAGGAGGAAGCTGCAGGCTAAAGCAGGGACAGCATGGACATGGTGAGACAGCACCGCTCAGCCAGACAGCTGGCAGCAGAGCCGCAGTCAGAGTTCACTTATGTGGCAACGCCACTCACAACCCTGTGCCCCCGTGAGTGTTTCACGCAATGCGAGTGCATCACACACCCCCTCAGGACAGTCCTTTCCTCCTCCACGTTCATTACCTAAGTGCCTGCAGGCCCCGGCGTCTTGTCTGAAAACATCATTGCTGCAGGTTCTTCTTGCAGCTCTAGTTTGGCCTTGGAAGACACCTTCCTTGCTGGCTTTTACACTTAAGTGGACATAATCAGGACAAAGTCTCCATCTCGGGAGCTGCCTGCTCACAGTCTGGGTCAGGTTTGTTCTCTGTAGCTATGTCTACACTGCAGGACCTGACACCAAGGGGTGTATCTGTCGCAAGGACAGCAGAATATCAGCTTTCTGTGCCGGTGGTGAGAGGACGGTTAGTTGGGTACGCTGCTGCTGACAAAGACCAAAAAGAGATCCAGAGTGAAGTCTTTCTCTTGGGCCACAAAATGAGAAATCTCTCAGGGAAGAGCATTGGAGTGTGGTGGCTGCTGCCCAAGGGACCATTTGCTGTGGAGGCTTGGCAGGGCACCTTTTCAGGGCTCTGAAATGACAGAAAGTACAAGAAAAAGCAGGCAGCAGTAAAACAGCTGGTTGGGAGTCATGCTTGCTCCAACCCGGCTTCACCTCACTGTGTCTGGGGTAGGTGGGGAAGACTGACCAGACGGCTTGGAGATGCTTCAGGTAAGATGAAGAGAGGATAGTTCACGATGAATAACCCAAGGTCTGCTACCAAAGCCGGCACTTTATTTCAGGAAGGGCTGGTGAAGCGTGATTCTGGGACAGCTGGTGCCTGAGGAGAGGACAGCATCCTTGGGAACGGATGGATTGAACAGTTTGACTTTTCATGTGTGAGCTCAGCAGTCTGAGAGGAACACAGCAGATAGACAGATAGATGAAGAAGTGTAATTTCAGACTGAGTACTTCATGTCCTTTCTACACTGTTACTGCTGTGGTTTAGCTTGTCGGTAAATGTAACGCCCTCCCTGGCAGTGAGTTGAAGAATGGCCTCTGGATGTGCCGAATGAGTCATTTCCTCCTCCCAGACGTTTGAGGCTTTCTCCACCTGAAGGGCTCCATAACATTTCTGTCTCCATTTCCAGGCTTCACACACATGGGCAGCACGCTCCTGCTCCCAGTCCTTCTTGCAACTTCATTTTGGTCCCGTAAGCCCTTCTTTCCTCTCCCCTCTCCTTTCCCTGGGCGGAGGACACAACCCAGGCTCCAAACTTCATCCGTTTCCTCCCTTCACCCGATTTCTCTGCTTCCCCTTCCAGGTGGAGATGCACAGGCAGTGCCAGTGCAAACCCCAGCGCTGCAGAGGAAGGTGACGGGCAGCTCTGCCAGCATGTATTGCCGACTGAGCAACGAACATGTCGTGCACTGGTACCAGCACCTTCCTGGAGAGCCGCCAAAGAGGATACTTTACCTGTGGAGACAGAGAGCTACTTTTGATGACAATAGCAATAGAAGGAGATTCCAAGCTCGGAAGCATTCTACTGAGCCCCTCTTTTATCTCACAATAGATTATTTAACCCCGAGGGATTCTGGCACTTACTACTGTGCATATTGGTTTTATCAGAGCCTCACAGTGTTAACTGGGCAGAGATAAGCCCTACAAAAAGACACTTTGCGCTCTGAACTCTGCTAAAAGTTCCGATGCTTCCCTATTGCACCCCCCACCCCCCACCCCACCCCTCATGATTTTCTACAGCATGATAGGAAAAACAACACTACCTCATGACAGCTGTGAGACACAGGATCTTAACAACCATCATCTCATTTCAGCGCTCACACGCACCTGTAACATCCAGAAACTGGAGAGTCCCAGTCACTTGAGAGTAAATATATGATGAAACATTGCTCTTAAAAGGAAGGCTTAATCGTGCTGAAAGCACTCACCCGACAGTCAACATGCCCTGCCCGTGTGTGTGAATAGATGCCAGCTGTGAATTTCCCTTCTCTATATGAATCCTTGGAGCATGGAAACGTATCTCCAACCCCTCAGTCCTTCTCTTGGAAAAAAAAGATATGAATATAACAGAAGGCAAGAAGACCAGGTGATCTTGCACAGCCTCCTTCATCTTTTTCTTTTCTCTTCCTTTGCATTTCAGTCATCACAAGTTCCTACGACAGCCCAGAAACCCTGATCTTTATTGTCACAGGTTCTCGCCTGCGTCCAGGACAGAATGGAAAACCTCAGCCACAAGCTACACCCTTTGCAAGCACAGACTCTCAAGCCCTTTGGATTACTACACTGAGTCCTACACACAGGTGCTACGATCTATGAGTGGTTCTAGGGAAGCTGGCATTTGCCTGACAGCAAAGTCAGAAAACTGGAATGGTTCTGTGCCTCCTAACTCCAAGGAGTTAGGACAGAGAGTAACATGCTCAGTGTCCAGTGAGATACTCCCCTAATGCACCTGGACCTTCAAAATGAGCACAAATACTTCCATGGTGGTGGTTTTACAGTTCCACAGACTGTGGACATTGATTTGAGCAGAGAGCGCACCCACCCCGCTTCTGGAGATGCCCCTCTGCCACAGCTGCTGACAGCAGCCCTCACAGGGCGCGCGTTTCCTTTCCAGCCCTCCTTTCCCAGAAGCCTTGGCATCTCAACTGAGCTCTGAAACCAGGAGCCTGCAGCTGTAGCTTTCCTCCCGCACTCCAACCCAAAGTGGAGGCGCGTCCTCGCAGTGCAGCTGCCCCGGGTGCTGCGGGCTGATGGACCCAGCTGCTTCGGTGCAGGGCACCCCCGGCACTCGGGCATGTCACAGCCAGGGGACTGTGCTGCACACCAAAGGAGGTCCCCAGTGATATGGGGGGAAAGTCTCCCACCCGCTCGGACACTGCACAGCTCCCCTCAGCCCTCCGTGCAAGGGCACGCACCCTCCGATACCAGGGTGACCTCCAGCTGAAACCTTCGCACCGCGCTACACAGCTGGAGCTGCTCTCGCTTGCAGCCCTTTCTGGGGCTCTGCCTCGAGTTGGAGAGATGGGGCCACACTCCGGCATTGAACCGTCCTTCCCCTCGTTACCTGAAAGGCAGACAGAACTGCAGCCGCCTTACCGACCGTAGCGTTCGCCAGCCTGGAGAGGCTTTTCTGCAACTGTGCCCCATCTGCATGTGCGCAGAAGACCGCCCAAGGAGTCACCTCCTCCTCCCGCACAGCGCTGTCCCCACCTGGGCTCCCTTTCACTCTCCTCTGACTCTCAGCGACAGCAGAGCCTGACAAGCAAGCATGCTGCTGCTGACAGCCCTCCTGGCTGCAGCCGCTTGGTCCTGTGAGTCCTTCCTTATTTTCCTACCTTTCCTCACAGGCACCCGTGGCTGTGCCAACAGGCATCTTCCTAAATCCCACAACTCCAGATGATGACATCATGTCTCCTCCTTTTTTTTCCTAGATGCATTTGCACAAGAAATTCCCGTGCAGAGCCCTAGATCCATCACCAAGTCTAAAGACAGCGTGCGCCTGGACTGTGACTTAAAAGGCATCTATGGAGATCTTCGTGACATCGCTGTACACTGGTACCAACAGAAGCCAAATGATGCTCCAGAGAGGATTCTCTACCATGCTGGGGCAAAAGTAGTAGATGACGGCTTCCAAGCACACAGGTACACGGTTCAAAAGTTTCCTACCCAGAAACTGTGTATTCTCACAATAAAGGATATCACTCCAGATGATGCTGCAACCTACTATTGTGCCTACTGGTACCGTCACTGTGGTAGGATGTCAGAGATCACCAAGACAAATACTCCTTCAGCGTCTCAACCACAAACAACTTAAGAGATCCCAACTCACTTCTCCTGGTATGGATGAGCCGCCTGGCCTCAGGCGCAGCAGAAGCAGGATATGCTCGGTGCCAGCTGAGGCCTCGGAAGCATCAGCTACCAAAAGCAAAGATTTTGACTGAGCAAGTCCATTGCACAAAGAGAATCTCTCCCACCCGCTCGGACACTGCACAGCTCCCCTCAGCCCTCCGTGCAAGGGCACGCACCCGCCGATACCAGGGTGACCTCCAGCTGAAACCTTCGCACCGCGCTACACAGCTGGAGCTGCTCTCGCTTGCAGCCCTTTCTGGGGCTCTGCCTCGAGTTGGAGAGATGGGGCCACACTCCGGCATTGAACCGTCCTTCCCCTCGTTACCTGAAAGGCAGACAGAACTGCAGCCGCCTTACCGACCGTAGCGTTCGCCAGCCTGGAGAGGCTTTTCTGCAACTGTGCCCCATCTGCATGTGCGCAGAAGACCGCCCAAGGAGTCACCTCCTCCTCCCACACAGCGCTGTCCCCACCTGGGCTCCCTTTCACTCGCCTCTGACTCTCAGCGAGCGACAGCAGAGCCTGACAAGCAAGCATGCTGCTGCTGACAGCGCTCCTGGCTGCAGCCGCTTGGTCCTGTGAGTCCTTCCTTATTTTCCTACCTTTCCTCACAGGCACCCGTGGCTGAGCCAACAGGCATCTTCCCAAATCCCACAACTCCAGGTACTGACATCATGTCTCCTCCTTTTTTTTCCTAGATGGATTTGCACAAAAAAATCCTGTGCAGACCCCTAGATCCATCACCAAGTTCCGAAAGAGTACACGAATGACATGTGAAATTCAGATATTAGGGGCAAGTTTTGATGGCACAGTCATACACTGGTATCAACAGAAGGAGGGTAAAGCTCCAGAGAGGTTTCTGTACTTTTCAGGAGGGAAAACTCACACTGAAAGTGGATTTCAAGCGCACAGGTACATGGTTGAAAAGCTTTCTGGCCAGAACCGCTGTGTTCTTACAATAAAAGATGTCATTCCAGATGATGCTGCTACCTACTACTGCGCCTACTGGGATACTGAGTCACTCACCATGACAGAAACTCAAAGGTCCTCAAGGCAAAAACCCTCCCTCGGCATGTGAACCACAGGGTTGCAACTGTGCCACTGCCTTGATCTCCTCACTCCATCTGGTCTCAGCTGCAGACAGACCTTGTGCTGCTACCCAGCAAGAGCAGATAACCCTGCACCCCTGCACAACCGTCCCTTCAAAGCCTGGGCCATCACCAGCACTCTGGTCTTCAAGCACACATCTACTATTTCCAGGGCAAAGGAAGCCTCCGCTGCCTTAAGAATTAGCACACAAATATTGGAAACTCACCCGCGCCTTCGTTGTTCCCTGCACAGCCACGGCAGAAGTCTGGTGGCCCCCGAGGGCAGCAAACGTTGCACTGACTTTCCAGTGCAGCCACGGTTCTCCCCAAGGAAAGAGAAGGCAGAAGAAGAAAGACAACGTGCTGAGGGCTTGCCGCTGCCTGGCATGTCTAGGAAAAGTCCCCCACTGTACTCATCTTTGCTCTACGTGTCGGCAGCAGTAAGGCCCTGGACATACCTAACTGGCACATCACCAAATCCCACACGGACTGATTTGAACCGGAGATTTACAGTCCCTTGCCTACCGCAGCTGGTGATGTGCTGCCTGTAACCATCCCCTTCTTTCATTTCACGGGAAGGCAGAGAGGATACAGAGGGGGGCTGGGAAGGAAGGAAGATTTGCTGAAACCGTCAACTCTGACAGACGGACTTCAGATGTGCAGTGAGCCAGCCTGTGGCCCTGGGCACAGCAAGCATTTCGCAGGAGAGCCAGAGAGGAACACTTCTGGCTTGTGCCTTTAGTTTCAGCACGCAAGTGCGCAGGGATTTCACAGAACCCTGTTGGCATCCTCAGGGCTCGTCAGCCATGTGAGACAGAGCGCTCAGCCACGAACCGCTGCTCTCTCGTGCTGCCTTTGTTCATAGGATCGCACGGCATTTTTCCAAAGGGATTCCTGAAGTCCAGTGAATCACCCTTATTTGTTGTTGCCTTCTGCCCTCCACGAACAGTGGCTTCCAGCACCCATCGGTTCTGCAGGCAACATTGATGGCTTTCTCAAGAAACCTTCCCGTGTGGTCCTGCCACGGTGTCAGAGAGCTTCCTGAAGCAGAACTCATACTCAGCGGAGCATGTGGCATCTCTATGCCCATTCTGTGAGAGTAAAATTGATGCGGACCACAAAGAGACCCGTCCCCCATGGTTTCACCACCGCTCACACCCTCGGGATGTCTCACAGGGGAGCAGCACTGCCTGAGCTTCACAACAGCCCTCCATGGTCCGTCCACAGAGCAAAGCCCCATGCAGGGGACAGTCTCCTCCTTCCTTCCCCTTCTCGCTGAGTCCCCCCACCCTCACATCTCCCCGTGAGAGCTCAGGGGACGTGTTCCTCTGCCTTCATGCACAGTGTCACCACCCAAAGGAGACCCCACCTCCCGCTGCACGGCATTGCTGACTCTGCACCAGCACTGCTTTCCTTCTCCTCTGACTCTCAGCGAGCGACAGCAGAGCCTGACAAGCAAGCATGCTGCTGCTCACAGCGCTCCTGGCTGCAGCCGCTTGGTCCTGTGAGTCCTTCCTTATTTTCCTACCTTTCCTCACAGGCACCCGTGGCTGTGTCAACAGGCATCTTCCTAAATCCCACAACTCCAGATGATGACATCATGTCTCCTCCTTTTTTTTCCTAGATGCATTTGCACAAGAAATTCCCGTGCAGAGCCCTAGATCCATAACCAAGTCTAAAGGCAGTGTGCGCCTGGACTGTGACTTAAAAGGTGTCTATGGAGATCTTCGTTACATCACTGTACACTGGTACCAACAGAAGCCAAATGATGCTCCAGAGAGGATTCTCTACCATGCTGGGGCAAAAGTAGTAGATGGCGGCTTCCAAGCACACAGGTACACGGTTGAAAAGTTTCCTACCCAGAAACTGTGTATTCTCACAATAAAGGATATCACTCCAGATGATGCTGCAACCTACTATTGTGCGTACCGGTACCGTCACTGTGGTAGGATGTCAGAGATCACCAAGACAAATACTCCTTCAGCGTCTCAACCACAAACAACTTAAGAGATCCCAACTCACTTCTCCTGGTATGGATGAGCCGCCTGGCCTCAGGCGCAGGAGAAGCAGGATATGCTCGGTGCCAGCTGATGCCTCGGAAGCATCAGCTACCAAAAGCAGAGATTTTGACCGAGCAAGTCCATAGCACAAAGAGAATCTCTCCCACCCGCTCGGACACTGCACAGCTCCCCTCAGCCCTCCGTGCAAGGGCACGCACCCTCCGATACCAGGGTGACCTCCAGCTGAAACCTTCGCACCGCGCTACACAGCTGGAGCTGCTCTCGCTTGCAGCCCTTTCTGGGGCTCTGCCTCGAGTTGGAGAGATGGGGCCACACTCTGGCATTGAACCGTCCTTCCCCTCGTTACCTGAAAGGCAGACAGGACCGCAGCCGCCTTACCGACCGTAGCGTTCGCCAGCCTGGAGAGGCTTTTCTGCAACTCTGCCCCATCTGCATGTGCGCAGAAGACCCCTGGCTGAAGACCGCCCAAGGAGTCACCTCCTCCTCCCACACAGCGCTGTCCCCACCTGGGCTCCCTTTCACTCGCCTCTGACTCTCAGCGAGCGACAGCAGAGCCTGACAAGCAAGCATGCTGCTGCTGACAGCGCTCCTGGCTGCAGCCGCTTGGTCCTGTGAGTCCTTCCTTATTTTCCTACCTTTCCTCACAGGCACCCGTGGCTGTGCCAACAGGCATCTTCCCAAATCCCACAACTCCAGGTAATGACATCATGTCTCCTCCTTT
This sequence comes from Falco naumanni, assembly GCF_017639655.2. NCBI lineage: Eukaryota > Metazoa > Chordata > Aves > Falconiformes > Falconidae > Falco > Falco naumanni. The sequence goes on along the minus strand of NC_054057.1, from coordinate 21,458,186 downwards.
TTTTTCCTAGATGGATTTGCACAAGAAATTCCTGTGCAGAACCCTAGATCCATCACCAAGTTCCGAAAGAGTGCACGAATGACATGTGAAATTCAGATATTAAGGGCAAGTTTTGATAGTGCTGTCATACACTGGTATCAACAGAAGGAGGGTAAAGCTCCAGAGAGGTTTCTGTACTTTTCAGGAGGGAAAACTCACACTGAAAGTGGATTTCAAGCGCACAGGTACATGGTTGAAAAGCTTTCTGGCCAGAACCGCTGTGTTCTTACAATAAAAGATGTCATTCCAGATGATGCTGCTACCTACTACTGCGCTTGTTGGATACTAAGAGATTCACCATGACAGAAAGTCAAAGATCCTCAAGGCAAAAACCCTCCCTCGGCATGTGAACCACAGGGTTGCAACTGTGCCACTGCCTTGATCTCCTCACTCCATCTGGTCTCAGCTGCAGACAGACCTTGTGCTGCTACCCAGCAAGAGCAGATAACCCTGCACCCCTGTACAACCGTCCCTTCAAAGCCTGGGCCATCACTCTGGTCTTCAAACACACATCTACTATTTCCAGGGCAAAGGAAGCCTCCGCTGCCTTAAGAATTAGCACACAAATATTGGAAACTCACCCGCGCCTTCGTTGCTCCCTGCACAGCCACGGCAGAAGTCTGGTGGCCCCCGAGGGCAGCAAACGTTGCACTGACTTTCCAGTGCAGCCACGGTTCTCCCCAAGGAAAGAGAAGGCAGAAGAAGAAAGACAACGTGCTGAGGAAAGAACCTTCGTGATATGAACGACAGGCTTGCCGCTGCCTGGCATGTCTAGGAAAAGTCCCCCACTGTACTCATCTTTGCTCTACGTGTCGGCAGCAGTAAGGCCCTGGACATACCTAACTGGCACATCACCAAATCCCACACGGACTGATTTGAACCGGAGATTTACAGTCCCTTGCCTACCGCAGCTGGTGATGTGCTGCCTGTAACCATCCCCTTCTTTCATTTCACGGGAAGGCAGAGAGGATACAGAGGGGGGCTGGGAAGGAAGGAAGATTTGCTGAAACCGTCAACTCTGACAGACGGACTTCAGATGTGCAGTGAGCCAGCCTGTGGCCCTGGGCACAGCAAGCATTTCGCAGGAGAGCCAGAGAGGAACACTTCTGGCTTGTGCCTTTAGTTTCAGCACGCAAGTGCGCAGGGATTTCACAGAACCCTGTTGGCATCCTCAGGGCTCGTCAGCCATGTGAGACAGAGCGCTCAGCCACGAACCGCTGCTCTCTCGTGCTGCCTTTGTTCATAGGATCGCACGGCATTTTTCCAAAGGGATTCCTGAAGTCCAGTGAATCACCCTTATTTGTTGTTGCCTTCTGCCCTCCACGAACAGTGGCTTCCAGCACCCATCGGTTCTGCAGGCAACATTGATGGCTTTCTCAAGAAACCTTCCCGTGTGGTCCTGCCACGGCGTCAGAGAGCTTCCTGAAGCAGAACTCATACTCAGCGGAGCATGTGGCATCTCTATGCCCATTCTGTGAGAGTAAAATTGATGCGGACCACAAAGAGACCCATCCCCCATGGTTTCACCACCGCTCACACCCTCGGGATATCTCACAGGGGAGCAGCACTGCCTGAGCTTCACAACAGCCCTCCATGGTCTGTCCACAGAGCAAAGCCCCATGCAGGGGACAGTCTCCTCCTTCCTTCCCCTTCTCGCTGAGTCCCCCACCCTCACATCTCCCCGTGAGAGCTCAGGGGACGTGTTCCTCTGCCTTCATGCACAGTGTCACCAGCTGCCACCCAAAGGAGACCCCACCTCCTGCCACACGGCATTGCTGACTCTGCACCAGCGCTGCTTTCCTTCTCCTCTGACTCTCAGCGAGCGACAGCAGAGCCTGACAAGCAAGCATGCTGCTGCTCACAGCGCTCCTGGCTGCAGCCGCTTGGTCCTGTGAGTCCTTCCTTATTTTCCTACCTTTCCTCACAGGCACCCGTGGCTGTGCCAACAGGCATCTTCCCAAATCCCACAACTCCAGGTAATGACATCATGTCTCCTCCTTTTTTTTCCTAGATGCATTTGCACAAAAAAGTCCTGTGCAGACCCCTAGATCCATCACCAAATCTGAAGGCACTGTGCGCCTCATGTGTGACTTAAAAGGCATCTATGGAGACTTTTCTAACACCATCGTACACTGGTACCAACAGAAGCTGAATGATGCTCCAAAGAGGATTCTCTACCATGGAGAGAGAACAGTAGTAGATGGTGACTTCCAAGCACACAGGTACATGGTTGAAAAGTTTCCTAGCCAGAGACTGTGTATCCTTACAATAAACAAAGTCACTCCAGATGACACTGCAAACTACTATTGTGCCTACTCAGATTGACACCGTGGTAGGATGTCAGAGATCACAGAGGCAAATACTGCTTCAGCGTCTCAAACATAAACAACTTACAAGATCCCAACTCACTTCCCCATCTGTGGCTGAGCCCTGCTCTGCTCTTTTTTTAACAGGAAAGTAAGCCAACACTGTCTCTTCAGCAATTTGTTTGCTTTTTTTGTGGAGGGGTAAGGTATCAGTTTGTATATTTTTTAATTTCTTTGTCTCCCTTAGGATTGAACTATGACTGTACATCAGAACTTCCTTTGCAGAGGAGCTGTGGCAGGGCTAGGAAAGATTTTGGGCTTCTTGAAAAACATGCTAGCTAGTCTCCTGTCTTGGAAGGTAGTTGTATGTATTAATTAATGGCCTCCAAAAATATCTCTTTTGGGTTTTATATTACACTCCTGATTGTTCTCCAGCCTAATTATGTGGTCTGGTATCAGCAATGTTGGATCATCTTGTCCTTCCACCCTCGGTTGTTGACTCTTCTGCCCTGGGCTGTTCAGTGACTTGAGGTAAGCCACACAGCTGGCAAGTAGCTGGCAGGTGTGCCTAAGCTATGGTTTATTCATCAGAGAAAAGTCAGGCACAAACAAGAGCTATTTACAGAAGTACGGTACTTCAATACACACTCTCAGCATTCTTTATGAAGTAGTGTCAAAGCTTTCTATAGTTAGAAGTGAAGTTTATGGCACCTATCCGACCCTGCAGACCACCTTGTTCTCCATATCAGATTATTTCTTAGACTGTTTCTAAGATAATCTCATTTTAGCAGTCCCCAGAATGGAGCTCCGCCACCTCCCAGGAGAAACGAAGGGCGACAGCCTGGCCTACCTCAGGATCTGGACATTGTCTTGACTGACAGCCTGAACTTGCGGTACCAGCAAGGGCTACAAACACTGCGTTCACTTACTCTTCTAAGTCCCAGAAGACCCAATGCCTTACTATTGCTTCCCGCAACAGCTACAGAATGCAAAGCACTCTGGCAGATTCACAACCAAGGGCTCCATATCCGAAATTATTTTTAACTCACGCTAATGAGAAACAGAGAAAGCCAGTGCTGCTGAACTTGCTGAGGGCCATCTAGATGTAGGCTTTCTGAAAAAAGCATTCAGTACTTTATCGCATATTATTTTTGTAAAGCAAAGTTTTAAGGGGGGGGAATCATAATTTGTGTCAGAGGGTGGATATTTCTCAGATGCTGACTTGCAAAGAACTCCCTTGCCAGGATTACGCGGCATTGGTCTACACCTTCCAGCAGGAGCCAAAGGGTAGACCAGGATCTATATTGGAGCAGTCTACCTTCTTTTTCCAGGCGGTGTTGCCTCTTGCACTTCACGTGGAGTGAGTGGTCAGGGTACGAAACTTTGGACTTGCCTGTCTCCAGGAGCAGTGATGGGCGAGTCCTGGGCCAGTGCCACACTGCTGTTGATCTTGCAGCTTTTTGTAGTTTTGCAGAATTAAGTCAGGCAAAGGGTTGTTTTCAATCCCACCCAGAAAGCCACAAACTTCGTTCCTAATTGCCACAGGCCTTCGCTTCTGGCTCTTTTGCCATTAAGACAGGAAACCAACAAGATGCTGTTTAAAGATCTAAGAGCGAGAGATGCCAAGTGCTACAACATGAAATGATAAACATTTGGTCTGCAGTGGAAGGTGCACTTCTAGAATGTACTTTTCCCACACTTGGTAACGGGATTCTCACTGCCAGTGGGAGCTGGAGCCCCTTCCTGTCACTCCCTCTTGACTCGCCGTCAGTGTGAGGGCTCAGCACTCTGCGAGGTGGAGCATTCAGCCAAAGCCCAGCAGAAATAAAAGGAAGAGCCCCTTAACATGTTGGGGTTTGTAGTATGCCAGGAGACAGGCAGAATGCTCCCCCACGCTTGGTTCAGCTCCAGCTGCAGTGGAAGTGACCGGCTTTCCCAGCACCTTGTGTGTTTTACACTCCCAGGAAAGGGCTGGGTTGACTCTGCCAAAGTCAGTAGTGCCTTGAGCATTGACCTAAATGGTGGTAGCAGGTGCAGATAATGAAAGGAAGGAGCAAGCAAGAAAGAAGGGAGCAGGAGAGAGAAAGGGAGGGAGGGAGGGAGGAGAGTGAGAGAGGAAGGGGGGGCAGGGAAGGAGGGAGAGAGAAAGGGAGGGAGGAAGATAGGGGGGAAGAAAGGAAGGGAGAGAGATGGGAGAAAGTGGCAAAGGAAGGAAGGAAAGAAGAGAGGAAGGGAGGAGCAAGAGGAAAAGGGAAAAGGAGAAAGTATAAGAGAGAGACAGGGAGAAAGAATGAAAGACAAACCAAAGCCACAGTCAAAGCACCAGTGGAGGGGGAGAAGCTGCATTCAGATGTCTCCCATGTTCAAGGCGCGATGGCATGGGGTGACAGAGGTGTGGAGCAGACTCTTTCCTTATCCAAGACATCCCTGGTGTTCCAGATAGGCCTAAAACCTCCTAATGTTTGAAGAATGCTCTCATGAGATTCTTCACAGCTCCTTCCTTGCAACATGCACCTCTTCATCTTGTCTGCCTTGCTGAAATAGCTGAGCTCATTTTCACATCTTCTCAACAAAGCGTAAGTTTGGAGCAAAGGAAGAAGCCAGCCCTGAAGATGAATATTTTGTCAAGATAGAAGCATCTACAAGAAAACTGTTGGGAGGCAAACCTTAACTTACCTAAATTCTTCTGAATCGCTGTAATTGACTGCTGAGCATGTGAATGGCTTTACATTCTCTTCATAGTTGCTGTGGTACACCTTTCATCAGATAGATCAAGCAGAAAGTATTATTAAACTCTTAGCTTAAAAATTTCCCAGCTGAAATCAGAACAATGGCCAACACTGAATTAACTTCCACCTGTTACAGAGACCTGACCACTTGTGTCTCAAAAAAGGCTCAAATGGGCTCATCAAAACCAATCGCTGCTTCTCTACACTGAGCTGCAAAACATGTAAAAACTGCTTGATTTGCTGCTTTCCCTAGTGGAGACCCTTTTTGTCCATAAGAAGCTGACAGGTGTTAGGCCAGGCTGGAAAAAATTCCCTGTGTGCAGGTTGTCTTCAGTTATTGGAGGGCGTTTGAAATCCCGCTGAGACGACCGAAAAGAGTCCCTGTGACCTGGGATGAGAAACTCCAGTCAATCTGGGAGCAGAAACGGGGAGTGTGTGACATACTTCACAGTGCTGGGAACATCGTACCTTCTGCAAGCAACCCATTTCTACTTGAAAAACAAAGAACCCTGATAGCAGTAGTATCAGTGAACTGTCGTTATAAAGCCTGTTTTTTCAGATGGCCTGGATGAGGAAGCAGCGGAGATGGGAGATAGCTGAGGGAAAGGGTTGCTCATCAGCAGGTCTTTGGACCTCAGTATTGAACTCCTTCCTAATGACAGTCTGGCTTGCCCGATTAACGCCAGCTGATATAAAAATAATTGGGCCCAGGCATCGCCTTTGGCTTGGGAAGCGCACACCATTCTGATAAGAAAATCAGAGAGTAAACCACGTGAGATGCATAGAAAGCATATTCTGAACATGGCGCTCTTGCAGGTTTAGGAACATCATAGGAACACAAAAATGAGCAATTTACTACAGATGTCCTGCAGATCTCAAATAAGTTTCAAGCACCTCCATTTCAGCTAGAGAGCTAAACGTAGGTTTTAAGCTGTTATGCGGTTTTTCATTACTGGGGTGGTCAGTAAAAGTCTGAAACACTGGGGCTTGCTCTGCACTTCTGGGTAACTCCACACACTGCCTGCAGGAACAGGGATTTCAGGTGGAAGCTACGTCACAGGATCCCGTTTGATGTTCAAGGATTAGAATGAATGGGACTAAATGATAGAAAAGCAGCCTCAGAGGTATTGCCATGGAATCAAAAATCACCCTACACTCGGTGCCAATCAACTGCCACGTCTCCGATCCTGTTGTTCAGCTTTTCACTCACTGGTGCCGAAAGAGGCCTAACCCAGCTCCCACAGGCATTGCCTACATGTCCTCCAGGCTCATCCTCAAAAACGAGTCCAATGGGGGGAAATTTGGTATCAGGACAGGCCCCACCAAATCTGCCTGCGCCCTGACAGCGTGCAAAGTAACTCCGCAAGGCTGCGCTGCCTGCTGCGGTGCCAGGCGGGATGTGCGGCGGTAGCAGCCGCGGGGGCCCTCTGCTCTCTGAACCAGACCCTGAAGTATTTGACCAGGCCTTGAGGCAGGCACGCCGTGCGGGCAGGCGGGCACCGCAGCGCTGCTGGGCCAGCGGGCGTTTTGCAGAGGCGCCACGGCCTGCGCCAGCACTTCACCGACAGAAAGGGCCTTTTCATAGCTTCGGCTCACTTGCCTCTGGGTGGGTTTACAGGACGGCAGGGTGGGCTAGCTAGAAGAGGGAAAAGCCTTTCCATTCCCACCCCGCTTCCAGCTACATCTCTGGAATAAAGCCCCGCTTACGTCATTTCTGTGGCAGAACGGAAAGATAGAAGTGAAAAGAACGGGAAGCGCCCCTCAGGACTGCAGGTCCCGGGTAAACATACCCATCTTTCTTGTCCTTCTCTGCTGGCAGAGAACTTGGGTTTGTTTTCTCTTTGTTTCCCGTTTGGAGCCAACCAAACCTTCATTTAGGTGCAAAGGCCAGTCTCTTCATCGCCTCCAGTGGGGCTGCTCAGCCAACACGGCAGCAAGCCTGCAAAAAACCAGCAACGACACAACGCACAGATATGTATTTCTGTTTTGCAAAAGGACAGACATTAGGGTTTATCTCACCCCTGTTCTGTTTGTGGCCAAACAGCCGGCAGGTGAAGTCAGAGGAGCACTGGGCTCTGATCCCCGAGGACCCATTGGGACCGGTCTCCAGTACGGGGTCTCCAGAGCATGGTGAGCACTGGGGTAGCGGCTGCATTTCACAGAAGAGTGGAAGATCGAATTCCTGTCACAACCACAACCGTAAGGCAGCAGTTCCCGGATCTATGTGATAGTCTGTGGAAAAAGAAATAACTGGCTGACATCAGAAGAAAGATAACCTTATGACAAGAGAGAAAGGGGATGTGGTTTTGTTTCCTTTCGGAGGGAACCAGCAGCAACTTGCCTGTGAAGAATGACTTTAAACTACATGGAATAATTTCCTCATTTTGCTTGCCCTAATCATCTTCATTTCAAACTAAGCCTAGGAGGGCTGTAAAGCTATTGTGTGGCTTTGAATAATACCTGGCATTAGGAGATACCACTCTGGGGGGCAGCATCTCACTTGCACAGCAATACTGCTCCTGAGCTCCCAAGTGGCTGCTCTGTGTTTCCCCTAACTTTGGAGTTCGACCTGTGTGATGAGCAGCAATTAAAGACCCCTCCCGTTCTTTAAGCTCCAAGTTCTTTCGTTTGTTTCTTTGTTTGATTTATGGGCGGTGCAACCGAGCAACAACACCTGACCCCAGGCATTGTTTAGCAGCTTTCAACTGAGTCTGCCAGCAGGGGTAAAATCTGCTTCAGACCACAAAATTACATGTTAAATGAGTTAAAGCAACTGTATTTGTATGCGCATAAGAGCGGGAAGGTGAGTTTGAGGCGCTGGTGCAAAAGCTATAATCTGACCGTTAACATTTAGCGGGGTTCAGTCATGCTGCTGTATCTCAACGTCATCCGCCTGCTGCCAGGGCAGCCTCTTGGGGTGATGCCCAAGTGAGTCATTTCCTTCCTTCAGCCGCAGCCCACCGTCCCTGCGGGACAGCCGTCTCCTTCCTCCCAGAGGCAGAGGCCAGCAACAGCCCTCGGGATGCTGCTGCTCCTGCTCCTGCTCCTGGCTGCAGCCTGGTCTCGTAAGTTCCCCATGTCACCCTGGCACCGGGAAGCAGCAGGAGGCATCCCCTACTTACATGTGAGAATGAGTAGCAGGCTAAGAATGTTTGTTCTGGTTTCTTTCCCTCTTTCTAGATGGACAAGAGCAAGTGCTTCTGAGGCAGAGCCACGTATCTGTTAGCAGAAGGCTGGCTGAAACTGCATGGATTGAGTGTGCAGCCGAGGGCATAGCTGACTTCCAGACTGCGTTTATCCATTGGTACCGACACAGACCCTCCAAAGCTCCCGAACGGATTCTGTACATCGGAACAGGACAAGCTTCTTATGATGATAACTCCTACAGGAACAAGTATTCTGCCCTGAAGAAAGGGACAAACATCTGTGCTTTCTCAATCAATGACATCAGCTTCAGTGATGAAGGTACCTACTACTGTGCCTACTGGTGGTACCACAGAACTAGCAGACCACAGGCAGCCTGTGCAGAAAGCTGCCTGTACCCTGAGCGGCCGGCTTTCTCTCAAATGCGGGGAACCACCACCGCACCCTCCTGCCTCTAAAACATCCCAACAGGTTTACGCTGAGTATGCAAGCATAAGTAACAGACACACAGAAAAGAAGCAAAATGCAGCGTCCTGCAGCTCAGCTGGCAGAATGCGCTGTGCTGGGGAAAGGGAGCACTCCTGTGGGTGATGCTTTGATGCCCGAATTATAGAGTAGCACAGACTCGTCCTTGAATAGCACAGACGCTTTCCCAAGTAGTCTGAGCCAGCAAAAAGAACCGCTGGCTTTGGAGGGAGGGAGCATCGGCAGGGAACATTTGCTCTGAAGATCCAGCCTGGCAGACTTCAGATCCAGGTCATGATGAGGATACTGGTGACACTCACCACTGGTCACTCCCATCTTGGATGGCTGTGATGACAATGACTGCTTTTAACACTGTTAACCCTGAGGACTCCTTCTTAGAGGCAAGGATCTCTTGCACTGAGCAACTCCTGGAAAGACGGTCCCAAGACAAGGTTGCAAAGACCGCTTACAGGAGGAAGCTGCAGGCTAAAGCAGGGACAGCATGGACATGGTGAGACAGCACCGCTCAGCCAGACAGCTGGCAGCAGAGCCGCAGTCAGAGTTCACTTATGTGGCAACGCCACTCACAACCCTGTGCCCCCGTGAGTGTTTCACGCAATGCGAGTGCATCACACACCCCCTCAGGACAGTCCTTTCCTCCTCCACGTTCATTACCTAAGTGCCTGCAGACCCCGGCGTCTTGTCTGAAAACATCATTGCTGCAGGTTCTTCTTGCAGCTCTAGTTTGGCCTTGGAAGACACCTTCCTTGCTGGCTTTTACACTTAAGTGGACATAATCAGGACAAAGTCTCCATCTCGGGAGCTGCCTGCTCACAGTCTGGGTCAGGTTTGTTCTCTGTAGCTATGTCTACACTGCAGGACCTGACACCAAGGGGTGTATCTGTCGCAAGGACAGCAGAATATCAGCTTTCTGTGCCGGTGGTGAGAGGACGGTTAGTTGGGTACGCTGCTGCTGACAAAGACCAAAAAGAGATCCAGAGTGAAGTCTTTCTCTTGGGCCACAAAATGAGAAATCTCTCAGGGAAGAGCATTGGAGTGTGGTGGCTGCTGCCCAAGGGACCATTTGCTGTGGAGGCTTGGCAGGGCACCTTTTCAGGGCTCTGAAATGACAGAAAGTACAAGAAAAAGCAGGCAGCAGTAAAACAGCTGGTTGGGAGTCATGCTTGCTCCAACCCGGCTTCACCTCACCGTGTCTGGGGTAGGTGGGGAAGACTGACCAGACGGCTTGGAGATGCTTCAGGTAAGATGAAGAGAGGATAGTTCACGATGAATAACCCAAGGTCTGCTACCAAAGCCGGCACTTTATTTCAGGAAGGGCTGGTGAAGCGTGATTCTGGGACAGCTGGTGCCTGAGGAGAGGACAGCATCCTTGGGAACGGATGGATTGAACAGTTTGACTTTTCATGTGTGAGCTCAGCAGTCTGAGAGGAACACAGCAGATAGACAGATAGATGAAGAAGTGTAATTTCAGACTGAGTACTTCATGTCCTTTCTACACTGTTACTGCTGTGGTTTAGCTTGTCGGTAAATGTAACGCCCTCCCTGGCAGTGAGTTGAAGAATGGCCTCTGGATGTGCCGAATGAGTCATTTCCTCCTCCCAGACGTTTGAGGCTTTCTCCACCTGAAGGGCTCCATAATATTTCTGTCTCCATTTCCAGGCTTCACGCACATGGGCAGCACGCTCCTGCTCCCAGTCCTTCTTGCAACTTCATTTTGGTCCCGTAAGCCCTTCTTTCCTCTCCCCTCTCCTTTCCCTGGGCGGAGGACACAACCCAGGCTCCAAACTTCATCCGTTTCCTCCCTTCACCCGATTTCTCTGCTTCCCCTTCCAGGTGGAGATGCACAGGCAGTGCCAGTGCAAACCCCAGCGCTGCAGAGGAAGGTGACGGGCAGCTCTGCCAGCATGTATTGCCGACTGAGCAACGAACATGTCGTGCACTGGTACCAGCACCTTCCTGGAGAGCCGCCAAAGAGGATACTTTACCTGTGGAGACAGAGAGCTACTTTTGATGACAATAGCAATAGAAGGAGATTCCAAGCTCGGAAGCATTCTACTGAGCCCCTCTTTTATCTCACAATAGATTATTTAACCCCGAGGGATTCTGGCACTTACTACTGTGCATATTGGTTTTATCAGAGCCTCACAGTGTTAACTGGGCAGAGATAAGCCCTACAAAAAGACACTTTGCGCTCTGAACTCTGCTAAAAGTTCCGATGCTTCCCTATTGCACCCCCCACCCCCCACCCCACCCCTCATGATTTTCTACAGCATGATAGGAAAAACAACACTACCTCATGACAGCTGTGAGACACAGGATCTTAACAACCATCATCTCATTTCAGCGCTCACACGCACCTGTAACATCCAGAAACTGGAGAGTCCCAGTCACTTGAGAGTAAATATATGATGAAACATTGCTCTTAAAAGGAAGGCTTAATCGTGCTGAAAGCACTCACCCGACAGTCAACATGCCCTGCCCGTGTGTGTGAATAGATGCCAGCTGTGAATTTCCCTTCTCTATATGAATCCTTGGAGCATGGAAACGTATCTCCAACCCCTCAGTCCTTCTCTTGGAAAAAAAAGATATGAATATAACAGAAGGCAAGAAGACCAGGTGATCTTGCACAGCCTCCTTCATCTTTTTCTTTTCTCTTCCTTTGCATTTCAGTCATCACAAGTTCCTACGACAGCCCAGAAACCCTGATCTTTATTGTCACAGGTTCTCGCCTGTGTCCAGGACAGAATGGAAAACCTCAGCCACAAGCTACACTCCTTGCAAGCACAGACTCTCAAGCCCTTTGGATTACTACACTGAGTCCTACACACAGGTGCTACGATCTATGAGTGGTTCTAGGGAAGCTGGCATTTGCCTGACAGCAAAGTCAGAAAACTGGAATGGTTCTGTGCCTCCTAACTCCAAGGAGTTAGGACAGAGAGTAACATGCTCAGTGTCCAGTGAGATACTCCCCTAATGCACCTGGACCTTCAAAATGAGCACAAATACTTCCATGGTGGTGGTTCTACAGTTCCACAGACTGTGGACATTGATTTGAGCAGAGAGCGCACCCACCCCGCTTCTGGAGATGCCCCTCTGCCACAGCTGCTGACAGCAGCCCTCACAGGGCGCGCGTTTCCTTTCCAGCCCTCCTTTCCCAGAAGCCTTGGCATCTCAACTGAGCTCTGAAACCAGGAGCCTGCAGCTGTAGCTTTCCTCCCGCACTCCAACCCAAAGTGGAGGCGCGTCCTCGCAGTGCAGCTGCCCCGGGTGCTGCGGGCTGATGGACCCAGCTGCTTCGGTGCAGGGCACCCCCGGCACTCGGGCATGTCACAGCCAGGGGACTGTGCTGCACACCAAAGGAGGTCCCCAGTGATATGGGGGAAAGTCTCCCACCCGCTCGGACACTGCACAGCTCCCCTCAGCCCTCCGTGCGAGGGCACGCACCCTCCGATACCAGGGTGACCTCCAGCTGAAACCTTCGCACCGCGCTACACAGCTGGAGCTGCTCTCGCTTGCAGCCCTTTCTGGGGCTCTGCCTCGAGTTGGAGAGATGGGGCCACACTCCGGCATTGATCCGTCCTTCCCCTCGTTACCTGAAAGGCAGACAGGACCGCAGCCGCCTTACCTACCGTAGCGTTCGCCAGCCTGGAGAGGCTTTTCTGCAACTCTGCCCCATCTGCATGTGCGCAGAAGACCCCTGGCTGAAGACCGCCCAAGGAGTCACCTCCTCCTCCCGCACAGCGCTTTCCCCACCTGGGCTCCCTTTCACTCTCCTCTGACTCTCAGCGAGCGACAGCAGAGCCTGACAAGCAAGCATGCTGCTGCTGACAGCCTTCCTGGCTGCAGCCGCTTGGTCCTGTGAGTCCTTCCTTATTTTCCTACCTTTCCTCACAGGCACCCATGGCTGTGCCAAAAGGCATCTTCCCAAATCCCACAACTCCAGGTACTGACATGATGTCTCCTCCTTTTTTTTCCTAGATGCATTTGCACAAGAAAATCCTGTGCAGACCCCTAGATCCATCACCAAGTCTAAAGGCAGTGTGCGCCTGGACTGTGACTTAAAAGGTGTCTATGGAGATCTTCGTGACGTCGCTGTACACTGGTACCAACAGAAGCCAAATGATGCTCCAGAGAGGATTCTCTACCACGGTAGGGCAAAAGTAGTAGATGGCGGCTTCCAAGCACACAGGTACACGGTTCAAAAGTTTCCTACCCAGAAACTGTGTATTCTCACAATAAAGGATATCACTCCAGATGATGCTGCAACCTACTATTGTGCCTACTGGTACCGTCACTGCGGTAGGATGTCAGAGATCACCAAGACAAATACTCCTTCAGCGTCTCAACCACAAACAACTTAAGAGATCCCAACTCACTTCTCCTGGTATGGATGAGCCGCCTGGCCTCAGGCGCAGCAGAAGCAGGATATGCTCGGTGCCAGCTGATGCCTCGGAAGCATCAGCTACCAAAAGCAGAGATTTTGACTGAGCAAGTCCATAGCACAATGAGAATCTCTCCCACCCGCTCGGACACTGCACAGCTCCCCTCAGCCCTCCGTGCGAGGGCACGCACCCGCCGATACCAGGGTGACCTCCAGCTGAAACCTTCTCACCCCACTACACAGCTGGAGCTGCTCTCGCTTGCAGCCCTTTCTGGGGCTCTGCCTCGAGTTGGAGAGATGGGGCCACACTCCGGCATTGAACCGTCCTTCCCCTCGTTACCTGAAAGGCAGACAGGACCGCAGCCGCCTTACCGACCGTAGCGTTCGCCAGCCTGGAGAGGCTTTTCTGCAACTCTGCCCCATCTGCATGTGCGCAGAAGACCCCTGGCTGAAGACCGCCCAAGGAGTCACCTCCTCCTCCCACACAGCGCTGTCCCCACCTGGGCTCCCTTCACTCTCCTCTGACTCTCAGCGAGCGACAGCAGAGCCTGACAAGCAAGCATGCTGCTGCTGACAGCGCTCCTGGCTGCAGCCGCTTGGTCCTGTGAGTCCTTCCTTATTTTCCTACCTTTCCTCACAGGCACCCGTGGCTGTGCCAACAGGCATCTTCCCAAATCCCACAACTCCAGGTACTGACATCATGTCTCCTCCTTTTTTTTCCTAGATGCATTTGCACAAAAAAATCCTGTGCAGACCCCTAGATCCATCACCAAGTTCCGAAAGAGTACAAGAATGACATGTGAAATTCAGATATTAGGGGCAAGTTTTGATGGCACAGTCATACACTGGTATCAACAGAAGGAGGGTAAAGCTCCAGAGAGGTTTCTGTACTTTTCAGGAGGGAAAACTCACACTGAAAGTGGATTTCAAGCGCACAGGTACATGGTTGAAAAGCTTTCTGGCCAGAACCGCTGTGTTCTTACAATAAAAGATGTCATTCCAGATGATGCTGCTACCTACTACTGCGCCTACTGGGATACTGAGTCACTCACCATGACAGAAAGTCAAAGATCCTCAAGGCAAAAACCCTCCCTCGGCATGTGAACCACAGGGTTGCAACTGTGCCACTGCCTTGATCTCCTCACTCCATCTGGTCTCAGCTGCAGACAGACCTTGTGCTGCTACCCAGCAAGAGCAGATAACCCTGCACCCCTGCACAACCGTCCCTTCAAAGCCTGGGCCATCACCAGCACTCTGGTCTTCAAACACACAGCTACTATTTCCAGGGCAAAGGAAGCCTCCGCTGCCTTAAGAATTAGCACACAAATATTGGAAACTCACCCGCACCTTCGTTGCTCCCTGCACAGCCACGGCAGAAGTCTGGTTGCCCCCGAGGGCAGCAAACGTTGCACTGACTTTCCAGTGCAGCCACGGTTCTCCCCAAGGAAAGAGAAGGCAGAAGAAGAAAGACAACGTGCTGAGGAAAGAACCTTCGTGATATGAACGACAGGCTTGCCGCTGCCTGGCATGTCTAGGAAAAGTCCCCCACTGTACTCATCTTTGCTCTACGTGTCGGCAGCAGTAAGGCCCTGGACATACCTAACTGGCACATCACCAAATCCCACACGGACTGATTTGAACCAGAGATTTACAGTCCCTTGCCTACCGCAGCTGGTGATGTGCTGCCTGTAACCATCCCCTTCTTTCATTTCATGGGAAGGCAGAGAGGATACAGAGGGGGGCTGGGAAGGAAGGAAGATTTGCTGAAACCGTCAACTCTGACAGACGGACTTCAGATGTGCAGTGAGCCAGCCTGTGGCCCTGGGCACAGCAAGCATTTCGCAGGAGAGCCAGAGAGGAACACTTCTGGCTTGTGCCTTTAGTTTCAGCACGCAAGTGCGCAGGGATTTCACAGAACCCTGTTGGCATCCTCAGGGCTCGTCAGCCGTGTGAGACAGAGCGCTCAGCCAGGAACCGCTGCTCTCTCGTGCTGCCTTTGTTCATAGGATCGCACGGCATTTTTCCAAAGGGATTCCTGAGTCCAGTGAATCACCCTTATTTGTTGTTGCCTTCTGCCCTCCACGAACAGTGGCTTCCAGCACCCATCGGTTCTGCAGGCAACATTGATGGCTTTCTCAAGAAACCTTCCCGTGTGGTCCTGCCACGGCGTCAGAGAGCTTCCTGAAGCAGAACTCATACTCAGCGGAGCATGTGGCATCTCTATGCCCATTCTGTGAGAGTAAAATTGATGCGGACCACAAAGAGACCCGTCCCCCATGGTTTCACCACCGCTCACACCCTCGGGATGTCTCACAGGGGAGCAGCACTGCCTGAGCTTCACAACAGCCCTCCATGGTCCGTCCACAGAGCAAAGCCCCATGCAGGGGACAGTCTCCTCCTTCCTTCCCCTTCTCGCTGAGTCCCCCACCCTCACATCTCCCCGTGAGAGCTCAGGGGACGTGTTCCTCTGCCTTCATGCACAGTGTCACCAGCTGCCACCCAAAGGAGACCCCACCTCCCGCCGCACGGCATTGCTGACTCTGCACCAGCGCTGCTTTCCTTCTCCTCTGACTCTCAGTGAGCGACAGCAGAGCCTGACAAGCAAGCATGCTGCTGCTCACAGCGCTCCTGGCTGCAGCCGCTTGGTCCTGTGAGTCCTTCCTTATTTTCCTGCCTTTCCTCACAGGCACCCGTGGCTGTGCCAACAGGCATCTTCCTAAATCCCACAACTCCAGATGATGACATCATGTCTCCTCCTTTTTTTTCCTAGATGCATTTGCACAAGAAATTCCCGTGCAGAGCCCTAGATCCATCACCAAGTCTAAAGACAGCGTGCGCCTGGACTGTGACTTAAAAGGTGTCTATGGAGATCTTCGTGACACCATCGTACATTGGTATCAACAGAAGCCAAATGATGCTCCAAAGAGGATTGTCTACCACCCAGGGAGAACAGTAGTAGATGACGGCTTCCAAGCACAGAAGTACATGATTAAAAAAATTTCTAGCCAGAAATTGTGTATTCTCACAATAAACAAAGTCACTCCAGCCGACACTGCAACCTACTATTGCGCCTACTGGTACCGTCACTGTGGTAGGATGTCAGAGATCACCAAGACAAATACTCCTTCAGCGTCTCAACCACAAACAACTTAAGAGATCCCAACTCACTTCTCCTGGTATGGATGAGCCGCCTGGCCTCAGGCGCAGCAGAAGCAGGATATGCTCGGTGCCAGCTGAGGCCTCAGAAGCATCAGCTACCAAAAGCAGAGATTTTGACTGAGCAAATGCAGAGTGCAAAGAGAACGGTGAAGGTCCAAGAGCTAACCCATCCTCTCCATTCCAGCTTCTCCTCCCTTTCACTCAAGCATGGCAACAAACTTGTGCAAGTATTTATTTAATGCAATGGGGTATTTTTCCATATTGTTGTTGCTGGAAATGGGTCAGTACGTTGTACTAAAGCTTTTCAAAGTATTTGGCCTTAGAAAGAAAACTGAAATACAGAGCTTTAGCCTGAAGATTCGTAAAATTTTAAGTGAAGGAAAAGGAGTGTTATTTTTGCTTACAAGACAGTAGCTGGTCGTAGAGGAAGATTTTTTATGTATTCCTCCCAACATCTGTGGTGGGCATTTTCATTCTTTTTTTTTTATCTGTATCATTCCTTTTCCCATCTTCTTGCTTATTACTGCCTGTGTTTCACTGGTGTTGCATCTGAAAATATGTAGACTGAGTTACCAAAGCTAGTACCAAAGAAAAGAGCTTTCAATAGATCAGAACAACTATTCATACTTATGCCTCATATGCAATGCATCTATGCATCCTTCCTATCTACTGCCTCAAGGTATATGCTGATCCTCCTGCCTGAGAAATTAATCCATAGATGTTTTTTCCTCTACTATCAAGCCTCTCCTTGATACCTATCTTTACTCTGGTAACCTGATACTTTCCTCACTTTGTTCATTTAAGTGTAACTCTTTATTATAGTTTGGTGCCGTAATAGATATAATATTATAATATATATATTATATATGTAAATATAAAAATAAATAAAAAATGTAAGAATACTAGTCTGTTGGGATGAAAAGGTGGCACAACGATTTTAAATATGTATTTGGCCTCCAAATGGCTATAGGTCAGTTTTGGCCTCTTCATACCTGCAAGCCCAGATCACAGAGGGGAGTTAGACAAGCTGTCAGCAACATGCAGTGTTTCACTTTGCTTCTTCTAATGACACCTCCCAGTTACTCACTGTCATGACTATAATACAACAGTCCCAGCAAATTTGCTGGCCTCCTCCATCATGTGTCTAAGGACGTATCAGGAAAAGCACCGCTCAGCACTGCTCTCTGCCTGCATCCCTCCTGTGTGGCTTTGTGGGTACAGTAACAGTGCTCCTGCAGGAACCTTCAGAGCAGATCATTTCTTGTTACACCTACTTCAACCTTCATCCTCAGGCTAGCTTCTCTCTCTAGCCACAGACTGTAATTTCTTCACATAGCTTTGCAGTTGGTACACCACACAAGATCCTAGAAGTACTCTGTTTCTTTTAAATGACAAACTAAGCAGGCAGGCTGTTTGATCAACACTAGCAGTGACTCCCCTGATGTTATCTTGGGCTGTTTCATAAGAAACCCACGAACAAAGGAAAAGCCTCCTTTTCTCATCAGCTAGTATGCAAACAGCTGTTGTTGCAGAGCCTGGAGTGATTCCGGGGGATGATCAGACAACAACCACATACTGGGGGCAGAATACGAAACCTGCAGCACATGGACACCTTTGCAATGCTTATGGTGCTGGTTCTTCCTCCTTTCCCTCTGCGGAATTGTATTAGGACAACTAACGATTAACTCCAAGCTAGTAGTACTTGATGTCACAATTGCACGTGAAAGGGGTTAGACAGCTTTGGGAAAGAGCAGGGTAGTCACCTGAAGGTGCGTGTTTATTAACATGCACAAATCTGCATGTTAAACATGTTAAGCAAAACCAGACCTATTTGTATGTCTAAAATTGAAGATAAACTTTCACCTGTTTCTTAGGCGTTCAGTAAAGGGGTTATCTAACAAATACACAATACTTCAGGAAACAGATTTATTTGCTCTGAGGGACATTACATATCACCTGAACCAAGGAGATGCAAGTTTGAAATTCCAGACATCCTCCCAGCAGCCACAGACCAGGCCTTCATGCAGTCTCCTGGAGCTGATTGGGAAAAAAATCCAAGATTTTCTTCAGCAATGGCATAGCAAGAGAGCACGTTAGTTATTGTAAAGTCAAAACCTAGTGTGGCCCACCTGGATCAAATACTTTGGCACAGGAACGAAGCTAATTATCTCTGGTAAGTACCATTACTATTGATCTGATTTTCACAGTTATTCAGGTTCTCAGATATTTAAGAATGAGAGACTGTAGGAAAATTAATTTCTGCCTGATAAATCATGTTTTGTCTGTGAACTGTGCATGGTGCCGCAGATGGGCAACAAATATATTGACCTCATGAATACAGAGATTGCCTCTAGAATGATTACTGAGTACTTATTAAGGATGGAGGAATGGAAAAATGAGGAAAGGTAAAAATTGAAATATTGGGATGGATTCTTTCCTGTTCTGGGAAAGAAAAGTGAACTGCTTGAAATTTTACTCTCAGAACTGCAAGTGAGAAATGCAAAAAGTTTTGTATTGATAGAGATGGTTCAGTCTAAGTTGATTGGGAAGGAAATTGCCTGGGATGTAATAAATTGCTAGTTCCTGGCCCTATTGAAAGTAACTTTACTTTTGCATTCGTATTATTCTTAGTTGTGGCAAAGCTATGCAATCAATAGGATGAATGCAGCTTTCAGTATAAAGCGTATAGCAATGCCTACAGTATGTTGCTCAGAAAATACATTATATTGTCAACATGACTACAATTAAGACAAAATGTAAAAAGCAGAGGAGCGTTACAGAGGAATTTAAAATGCTATCCATGCCTCTGACCACAAATGTTCCCTGCTGAAGTCTGCAATTAAACTGTGCCTGTGTATTAAGGCAGCTGCTTTTACCAAAAAGACAACAGTGTAACCACTTACCAAAGGCATGAACTTAGTTATGGGCATCAGTAAGTTCTGTTTAGACTTTGCATTTAAAATATAGGCTTCAGAATATAAGTCTGATGAAACTCCTGTTAAGGTACTTTCATACAAAAAGTAATTCACAAGACAGGACACTTTGGGGGGAAAAAATGTTTACCTGTGTGTTTAAAACAACAAATAACGAGTAAACTTTCTTATTTTCCTCTGGGAATCATATTATGACCACATTTCTTCTTAGAACAGCAAAAAGAGGTTACTTCAGAGAAAACCTAGCAGAGCAGAGGAAACAGATCTTTGTTAGAGAAATCCCAGAGCTAAAAGGATTAGAACATGGTTATAAAATAAGCACGGCACTGCTTTCTTCTCGGAAAAAGCTGTGTTTAAAAACCTTAACTTTTTACTCAGTATAAAAATGGAAGTATTTCTCAAAATGGCACTCTAGTCAATGTGAAAAATCCAGCTGTTGCACTGGGGAGGATTTACCAACAGCTTCTAAAGCAGACAGTCTTTTTCTGTAGTCTGTGCAAGTGAAGTGCAGTGCAGGGGATATTACTAAGCATTATCAGACCGTGGGATGCTGATGTCAAAGTATTTGGAAGTGGAACTAAACTTATTGTTTCAAGTAAGTACAAAATGTAAAACTTAACTACTTCTGAAATGTTTTTCAATACAGCTAGATACTGGCTGTGTGAAGTGCTCTGCTATTTCAGCTCCTGCTAGTTTTAACCCTTCAGAATGCTTTACAGGATTTTCCTCTTAGAACAAAACATAATTGTTTTGTATTTATGAATGAAATGGGGGAATCACAACAGCTACTGCAGCACAGACCTATAACTAATCCCATTATTACAATTTTATTTTTAAAGACCAATTTAAATATGGCAAAGATAGCATTTGGAGAACTGAAAGATGCTATTGTCTTTAAATATCATATTCTTTGTGATAATTCTGATTCATTTGGAAAAAAAAGTGTCAAACCTTTGGGTTACTCAGATTCTTCGAAAAGGAATGTTTTCCCTTAGGACTAGGTCTGACTATACCAAATGAGAGGAGTTATCTGAGATATGCCCAGAACTGTCTGAAGATAAGCACAGCTGAAAGGCTGCTCTCTCTTCCTTTCTTTTGCAGAAAAATCTTTATTATTGTCAGTTATTACTAAGGAAGAATGCCAAACTCAAAATATTTTGACATACTTACCAAAATAATTTTGCTTCTAGTAAACTTCAGGTGCTTTGATACTTGCCTGTGTTTTAGCTCAGTTAAGCGCCTGAGATAAAAACAGTTTGCTTAATTTTGACCATCTGAAAATGGTGCAGCTGGTTAGTGGAGGTTAGATTTCAACTCATCCAGGGTTTTGCTTCATGTTCCTGAAAACAAAAATATTGGCCGGGGGTCTTGTGCTGCTCAGATCTCAGCATCATGTTCACCAGTTCTAAGTCTCAATTTATGAGGGTGTATAAGGAGCAAACTACTTGGTCAGTATCTGATCAAACAGATCCTTTGCTGGTGCTGTCCCTCTCCAGAAAGCGGACGGAGCCATGGTGCTCTATCTGCACTGTCCATTTAAACTTTCAAAAGACTAAAATTAGTTCAGATGAATCCTGTCCACTTAACAACATACATGCCCTTAAATATCTCCACACCTTTAATTTTTTAACATTTTTTTTTTTAATTTAGCTTAGGCAACTGCTCCGTCTCTACTTTTCTAGGGTCAAAAAATTGATTATACGGCAAATCTGATTTTCTTTAAAGAATACTATTTACCCATATAAAGCTAACTGAGCTGCACTGTTACTGCAAAGGCTTTACTCAGTGTGATTACTACTACAAGGTGTTTGGCACGGGTACAAAAGTCATTGTGTCAGGTAAGTTACATGCTTTTTTCCATACCGTAAGGTATAAGTGGTCATACAGATGACCCTTTGGGGTGGTCATATAGATGAGTGATATAGTGTCCCAGAGGGTACTGAGCCTGGTGAGAGCCTCAGTCGGCACCATCCTTGTGCAGGATTCTCCTCCCTAACTTGCCATTCCTACAACGAGCTTTGTTGTATTTGTAATGCAGTGGTTTAGAATCGCAAACATTTCTGAGAAGGAGCTATTTTGAGCCACTTTTGATCATAGTCCTCTTTGGAAATGTGGTGGAAAATGGCCTGTAGTAGTTTCCATAGCCATTGTTCTTTCCTCCAGCTGTACTGAAGGAATAAGCAAGGAATTAAACAGCTGTGGATTAAGCATACAAAAAAAAAGAGAGAATCTCTTCCCAATGCACATACAAAGAAAAATATGCAATGGCCATTGCCAAAATCTTTTTTTAATTAAACTAGTAAATGTGAAATAACTTGTCTGTAATAATTTTTGTCACGTACACATAACTTTGGCAAGTAGAAATCAATTAGTACCTCCAAATGCTCTTCTTATTCCTTAATAACATTAATATGAAGAACTGATTATTATTTTTTTTGCCTTTCCTGAGAGACATTTATTTTAATGGGAAGTGGAGGTCAAAAATCTTCTTTTTCCCATTAAATGTGCTTTAAATGCCATAATCCTAGAGTAAACAACTACACGAACACAAGGAAGAGGAACTATTGCTACAAAATGTTTTAAGCTTGATTAAACACATAAACTTATATTAGCATATTAGGGAAAGATTGTTTTTAATTATTTATGTCAGAAAGACTAAGTAAATCATAACTATAATTCAACAGGAACATCCATGTCAGGATAAGTGTGTTGGTTTTTGTGAAAATTTTTACCTTGCTAATCAGGTAGTTGCCGTGATTTTAGTATCTACAGTTTAAAATAAATTCTTTTAAAGCAGCACTCTAATTTTAATAATATAGGATTTTCTCTTTATGTGGCCAAGGCTTCTGACCAATTAATAGAATAAAAGAATGAGAAAAGGCTGTAGTTACCTCATGCTTAAGAGCTGGCATTTCATCACAGCTTGTCTTTTCAGAGGTGGCTATCTAACACTAACTCAGTAAGTTACTCGTAATGGAAAGAAATGGAGAAAATCAGGACTTAAGATAAGTGACCTTAATTCAACTGAATCATCAGGATCTGAGCTTGAGCAAAATCTTTTCCCAGATCTATAATTAAAGAGTCAACTATGCAAAAAAGCAAACTCCCATCAACTTGTAATTAACTTGATTTTGTTCTTGTTGGCCTCTTTTAATTAGTTCTGACCAAAAGAAAGTTGCTCAAGACTTACAAAATTTCAGATAACAGAAAGGCTGGAATTTGAGACTGGTTTGGTGTCATATTGTGAGTATTGTGGTATGATTTAGGTGTTTCATTGAAGCTAAGCATCTAGGGTCATTTTATGGTAAATGGAAAGACATTGGCAATTACCAAGGTGGAAATTATTCTATCTTAGTAGCAGTCTCTAAACGGGACAGGATGAACTAGCGGCTAGAAGCATCTCCCTCTGCCTCTCCATTTAGATTTGATAATCCAAGAGCATAATATCAAACTAGACAATTAAATTTTAGCCTACCAAAATTAGTCAGCGTAATTTATTAAGCTTTGAAAAGCTAAAAGAAACATCTAACCTAGTCATGAGGCTTTGCAGAATACAATGTCACTGGTACAGGAGCTACATCATGGTCTTCTGAACACACACAACTCTCCTGGAACAAATAAATAATTTCAGAAATTAGTTTAATCCTGCATCCCTGGGAGGACTGATGCACAAAGAAGACAAAGTTAATCCCTAAATTAATGTTAGAGAACCCTAACAGTGTTAGCAATTTTATTTCTGGTACAACAGAATTTGGTCCACACCTTCATTTCAATGATAAGTCTCCAAAATTAAAGAAACTCATAAGGTTATCTTTTGGAAAGTAGATAGCCTTATGCTTAAGTCATCTTTGTTTTTAAACAACGAGTATGAAATACTTCAAAGAATCACTACGCTGTTTTAGGGGGAATGAAATGCAGAAGATTGGTCTAGAGTAGTCAGATCATTTAAAGTGGAAGCTTTTTAACAAAAATACATGTCTGAATTAATGTGTTTTCTCACAATGCATAAACACTGCACCACTCAGCCAGACCAACCTTTAAACCCTGTCCATCTAGTTGCTCAAATTCAGCAGTAGTGATTTACACAGGAATTTAAAAACAGTGCTGTAAGGAGATGAACACCTAAAATCTCTCTGCTGCCTTTAAAAAAATAGTCTTAAGCAGTACCTTCTGTATAACAAAAGTCAGTTTTGAAAACTGTATCTAGTCTTCACTTGCAGTTAAGCATAGACAAAAACAGTTGCCCATGAGCACTGCCTATGCACGCACGGCAGAATTCCATGTTTAACTGAAATGGATTCTGAAATTTACTATCTACTTTTATAATAATGCATTGGAGCAGGCTGCCCAGAGATGTGGTGAATTCACTATCCCTGGAAGTGTTCAAAAAATGTGTAGATGCAGTGCTTAGACACATGGTTCAGCTGTGGGCTTGGCAGTCCTGGGTTAACAGTTGGACTTGAT
This sequence comes from Falco naumanni, assembly GCF_017639655.2. Classification (NCBI taxonomy): domain Eukaryota; kingdom Metazoa; phylum Chordata; class Aves; order Falconiformes; family Falconidae; genus Falco; species Falco naumanni. The sequence continues at coordinate 21,434,545 of NC_054057.1, read as the reverse complement.
GATCTTACAGGTCTTTTCCAACCTAAATGATTCCATGAATATCAAAATGCTTTCTTTGTGTGGACAAAATCTGGATGATTTGGACTCCTCCTAATAATATAAGGTTTAATCCAGTGAGGCAAATAAAAATGGAGATTACCTACAGTTAGCTTGTGGAAGCAGCTCACTTTTCATTTAAAATATATTCACACTGAGCACATTTCACAAAGCACATCACCTATGACAACCCTGGTATGGATAGATATGCTATTTGGATATAGAAATATAATCTAGATATAACATGCTCTTCTGCTTCAGTTTAGTTTTGTTTCCTCCTTTCCAGATGTGTTAATTCAAACATTTAAACAAATCTAGTATTAAAAGAACAACATTGCCAACCTTTGCAGTCCAGAGTATTTTGTGATTCCATTTTCCTGTCTTTATCAAGATCTCCACCTGGCAAATACACAGAATGTCTTCAAAAATATGCCAACAATAAATATCTGTTGCCTTTTTCCCCCCCCCAAAAGAAAAAAAAAACCAACACAAAATTAGCATTAGCTTTTAAAAAATTATTTAGATAGAGCAGATGTTCAGATCCTAAAGCTGTGGCCCAGGAAGATCAGCTTGAACCGGTGCAGTGCTAGGTTCTTGTTATAGGATATATATTCATATACAAATGTACATGAACATACATATAAACACATTCTTTACCATGTTGTCAAGGTGATAACCTTTACTGTTCCTCATGTTTTCCATAGAAATCTCAGGGGATGATGAAGGAGTCTCAGTCTAGAAAATTACAGATCTCAGGTGCACAGGATCTGCTTAAATATTTCTGTGATTTTGAAGGTCCATTAGGGCTCCATCCCCCATTTTGTCAGTATTTCAAATCCTGAGATTCTGCGTACATGCAAGCTTATTTATTTAAACCTCAAAAACGAACATAAGTGAAATCCCTTGCATGAGCAAACACAGGTTCATGCATACGCCTTTTTGTAAAGGAAGTTTTAATCATAGAAATCAGTGTCAAAAGAAACAGCTGCATTTCTAATAAGAAAATGAGGCTAGGCTGGGATGCAGGAGGAGGTTTTATGAACATTGAGACTAGATGGGCTTTTACAAAGGGCTTGTATACAGTGCTATTCTAACATGATCTTTGGAACTGGCACAAAGCTTATTGTTTCTGGTAAGTTTTTTAATATCTATAAAAATATTATTTTATTATTCCGATAATCCAGCATCTAGATGAAAGGGAATGTGATATGCTACTTTAGAATTATAATGCAGGTTAAAATAGAGATTTAAAAGTATAATACAGAAAAGTGATGTGGACGCTGCCGTAGCAGAATTAATTTCTTTAGCACCCAAGTGCTTGCATAGAAGAGGTCAGGATGAACTATAGGACTTCACATAAACCATAAATTGCTGAAATGTAACTTACTTTGGATACTCAGGGGTACACCAGGTCATTGCCTTGTGCAAAGCGTACTGCCAAGAGCAGCAGGTTCAGGGTAACCCAGGAACGCGGCTGTAGATCGCCCGTTGGCCTCAGAGCAGGGGGAACAGAGGTGCTACACAGGAAAACATTGTGAGTGCCAACAAGTCACCTAAACCACGGCTGAACCTCTGCATCTCTCTGTCTGGTCAAGGGGAAGATCCTTCCCCATGGATTTGTCTTAACAAAGCTGACTTATTCCAGCCAAGAGTAACTGAGCTCTCCTGGATGCACTGCAGCACCGGTTATCTGCAGGCAGACAATAAATAATCAGATGATTAAAATGCAGGGGGAAATCCTGGGTAGTGAACAGTCCTGATCCCACACCCATTTAAGTGGGTAACAGTGACCTCAACATGCAGAGGATTAGGACCAAAATGAGCAGAAGCCCCTCCACTAGGCTTGAGAGAAGTCATGACCGTTCAGTCATAGCCTTTCATTAATTCAGTTAAATAGCGGTCTAGCATGCATATATTTTTAAATCGGGTCGTCAAAAATAGTCAGCATCCCAGAAAAAAATATTTTTTTCTAGGAAAAAATATCTAGAGGAAATATGGTAGCTCAATCAATGCCCTGGACAACAACAGCTTTGGTTTGTTTTGATATTTAACATTTGTTGCATTTTTTCCTCTACGCAAAAAATCACAAAATTAATATCAGCTTAAAAAAATTATTTAAATAAAGCAGATGTTCATTAATTAGCAGTGGGGAGTTATACTGGGGGCATAAAACTGCAAAGATTTGGAAAGTAGGTGGCCTACCTTTAACAAACTACAGACAAAATCTTCATGCAGTTGTTTTTGCATAACCGGTATAGAGCAATATTGAATTCCTCTTACCAAAGAAATGAACAAAGCTCTTTCAGGAACTACTACGACTACTTAGTAATTGCCAAAGACTTGTGCAGACAAATAGGCGCTCTGACAGCAGCGCTGCTTGGAAGGCTCTGGGATATAGGCTTTCACGTAGTTGCCTCAAGTCTTCTATCTCCGTTTCAAGGGAGATTATTAGTATTTTCAACAATACTTCAGTTTCTTAACATTTCTAAAAAATAACCTTTAAAACATTTTGAGTAGGTTTCTAAGTTTTAATTAACCAAAGTTAAATTTATTTTTCTAATTAAATACTCAAAAAATCTTTTGTGAGATACTTTTTAATCTACTCTAGCATTACAGAGCAGACCTAGTCTACTCTAGCCTTCCTCTATCAAATGTGCTGCTTGACAAGAAGCAGGAATGAAGCAGTCTAGATGTTAGTGTTCACTAAACAATTTAGGACTTAGATAATGTTTCCCCATGCACATGGTACAGGATTAAAGCTTAGATCAAACCTTCTTCAGATTGTAGAAGACTATATTATCTAAACTAAAATGAGTTTAGAATATTTGAATTGAGCCTTACCTTCCGATTTTGAGCTTGATTTTCTGTACCATATTCATAAAAGCTTCTATTCGTTTTAGTTCTCTACAGAACAACATTTTTAAAAGTAAGGTTGAAAGTAATATTTTCTATTTCCAGGTATTCTAAATAGTATTGTAACTGGGTTTGACTGAAAAGTAAAACTTGCCATCTGGGCTTTAATACAAAGTGTGTTTGAATGCCAGGTGCATCCAGCTTGCCAAATACTTTTTTACTTCAAGGACGGAAACAGCTGTAACTCATCCATCCCATTACCTAAAATTCCTTCCATACATGAAACAATTCTATTCCCATACCAAGTATTCCATAACAAATTAGAGAGCTAAAACATTTATTAATAAGACATTTAGGTTGTTTCTCTTAAAATTCGTATTTTGTGGCTGTGTATTTATTTGCTCTGTGCTACTGATCTTCCAACACTTTTTGTTAATTTTTTTTCTTCCAATAACCAATCCAGACAAAGGAAGCTCCCCACCAGAAAACTCTGAAATCCTGCAGAAGACCCATGAAAATCAGATAACATATGTTTGCCTTATTGAGAAATTCTACCCAGAAGTTATTCGGGTGACATGGACCGATGAAGAAAATAAGGAGATAACAGACAATGTAGTAAAAGGAGACACTTGGAAGCCCGCAGAAGGGGATGAATACTCAGTCGGCAGCTGGTTAACTGTACCAGCGGAGAACAAACACAAGAACTATTACTGCAAATACGAACACGAAAGCCAACAGCATTCACTGATGACACGAGGTATATACTACATGTTAAAAATAATGTTAAAAATAGATGTCACTTTCTCTTTGCAACACAATTATAGAAATAATGCTTTCTATTACTCTTCATGAAACCACCTGTGCTCCTTGGCACAACAGTAGCTAAAAAACTATCACATTTTTCCCAGGGAAGACGAACACCCCTTTGTAATAGGAAAAGAGCAGTTCTTGATCATCATCGGGGGTTACCTAGCGTAGCTCCACAAGGTCTGCACTGAGCCGCGTCGGTTACTTTCTAGTCTACAGAAGTTTCTGAAAACGGTATTACCTCTCTGTTACCCATGGCTTACAGGTCTAAGTCCCCCTGATACCCCCCGACATTAGTCATAGCGATAAAAAAAAAAACCCTAAGGATTTAAAAATGAGGTTGCTGGGGATGTAGAGCAAAGTTTAAATATATTACTTAACCATAGTCAGCAATAGTAAGGCAATAACTATGTATGAAAATAAGACATATCATTTAATTGTGGAAAGATTGACTATGCAAAGCAAAATCTGAAAAACAGTGCCATTTTAAAGAAAAAGTAACCCATCATCAATGAAAATTGTTTAAATCACAGTAAAATCTTTAAGAAAAGCTGCCTATATTGGTTTAAATTAATCTTTTCTGAGCACCTACCTCTGTTCAACTTACTATAAATTAATGTAACTCCAGTAAGTGACAGCATGGCCACAAAATAACCATTACATTTCAACCTTCAAAGTATATTCTGACATAAATATGCTTTAAGTTTAATTAGGTGGAGGATGCATTTAGGGATGTAGTACCAATGCCTTTAAGCCTATGTATTAACGCATGCAAACAGTGTAACCAAGAACAAACACAAATTTGCTGCTTGAAGCAGAACAAGTGCTTATTTTAGAGAACCACCACCACCAAAATATCACATTCCCAACAGGGAACCTTAGATCGTACTCTCTTCAAGATTACTCTTTAGTGTTGAGCAACCATTCAAGTAACAGACTAACTGGGGTCCCTTCCAATGTAAATTATTCTGCCTTTTCAACAACAGTACATTATGAAGGCAGACTCCAGCTACCTCAGTGACAAGATCAGGTGGTCAAATTAATTGCAACTCCAAATAAAAGTGACTCTGCCATGTGACAGCCTAATAGAGACATTCCTGAAAGGGCAAAGGCAAACCTCCCACTTCGGGCAACAAATACCCAGTCACTTCTCTATAAGCATTTCCCCACTTCGAATTCTCTCTGCAAATGAATCCTACTTGTATTCTCTGCTCTGCAGACAGATCTTAAACATCTTTGTTTTGTTGTTTAATATTAACTTTCCATTTCACTGTTGCTGTACTGCCTCTTCCCCCCCCCCCCCCCCCCCCCCCCCATTTCTAAATTCATGTTTGTTAAAATGAAAGAAAAGCTTAACTGGGGCAATCTTTTTCCACTAGATTCTAAAAAAAATGCACTTCAGGACGAGGACTGCAGCACACATCCTGGAAACGGCACTGTTTTTATTAGAGGTAATTGAAAAGTATTAAACCGTGGGAAAGCGAGGCACATCATGCAAGAGTTAGAGATTGCTACATATGCTCAAAACATCATGAAAATTATCTAAATAGCGTACAGGAAATCTTTTAAGTCTGGAGTCTGTAATTTAAAAATGCTTCAGTGCTACTCTGAATTCACTTCTGTTGTGGATTACAAGGGCCTCTCCTACCTTTATTAGGTAGCATTATTAGGAGCTTTATTAGGATGCTACAGAAGCTGTTCAGCTACTAGATTATTAGCCCACATTAAGCATCACTTTTAGAAAGATCTGAAGTAGTTAAATGCTCAACACTTCAGCTGATGCTCCATCAGCCTAGCAATTGCCCAGCACTTAGGACAAAGAAATTTTCTTTTAGCTTGAAGAGGGATTTAGGAAAGATCATGAGCACTTATGCTCAAAAAATCCCTCACAAAAGGATTCAGGTAAACATGGTGCTACCAGTAATCCATGCTGGAAGTGCTACAATTATGTTCTTGCCTTTGCAGAGAATAACAAGCCAGTGGCATGGAGGCAGAAATCCACTTGGTCTAGAGCTTATTAGCAGTGCAAACCCACTGCTAATAAACAGTGGGTTTATATAAATTTATATATATTGTTTTTATAAAAAAAAGAAACAAGGGACAGTCAGATATCATATGTATTTACCCACTGTCTACTGGAATTAATGCAATTGCAGCAGTAAACAGACTACACAGTCCCAGTTCTACCTGTCATTTAGGAGGGTGTACAGTATTGACATCAAACCAGACTTTTTTGTCTTATGTTTGTTCCAGATCACTTGTTCCACAGGACAGCGTATTTAGTGTACATCGTCCTTCTGCTGAAAAGCTCCATGTACTACGTCATCGTCCTCCTCTTCATGTACAGAATGTGGGCTCCAACCAAGCAACAAGGAAAGAAAGCATAAATGGTCCGTCTTCAATTTGCTTTGCTATATACTTATCCATACAGACTCTCCTGCTTTCAGTGTTAGGTGTAACAACAACAAAAAAAATACCAAAATAGTTTGCTGGCATTAGTGCATAGGGCTTGTTTTGCTTTACTGCTAGTGTTTTTATATCAGTCTGGTTTTCATAATTTTTCTGAGTATTGAACTGAGGTGGGCAAAAGGAGTAAGGCTACATACCTTGGATTTTAATCCAAAGTCTATATAGCAAAATGAGGAAGGTGTTCATGTTAAAAGTAGTTACGCATGCAGAAGTTTAGAGGTGTAATGGGGCTTTTGACATATAAAGCACAGATGCATTTTGTCACTGCGCTTAAGGCTTAATTAGGAGCATTCCTGTGCTGTAAATGCACAGGTATTTGTTCATTTTTACTTTCAATGATTTATTGCAACTCTCATGTATTCACCAAATCAGGATTTAAATATTCTGGAGTGATGTGTGCTGTAACAGTCAATTAAACACAATTTTAAAAGTGAATGTAATATTTTTGAAATAAGAATTGAGACACACATAAAAACTCTCAAGTTCACATGTACAAAAATGGAACAAATCCAGCAGGCCCCCCCACCAGCACTGTGACACAGACTGAAAACCTGCACATTGTGAGGAAAGAAAATAATTGTAATGATCATGAACATCATCTTGTTTAGAGATACCTTTTTAAGCTGAGCAAAACCTTAAATCTGGCAATTTGACAGAGAAAGTGTTTTCACAACAGACAAGAAGTTCTCAGGTTTGGGACTCCGAACTCTTTTATCTCCAAGTTCAAGGAATCAGTTCCTTTCAGGTTTCTGTGAAAAAGTTGGTAGTAGACTTATTGGGGTAAAGCATTTGCTCAGTATGGGGCAAAACACTGCCGTAAGAATGGAAATAAGTGCCTGCAGCATTTATGTTCACTGTACCTGTGATGATGTAGAGGGCAATAAAAGCTTTCCTCCAGGTGCATTTGTGAGGCCAGTGTTTTTCTCCAGCATTCCCACCGAGATGTACTAAGATGGCTAGAAAGCCTGACTCATTCCTCTGTTCCTATAAATTCCTCAGGAAACCAAAGATCCTTAAAATTGTCAGTTTTCTGCTTGTCAATGTATTAAACAGGAACACTTTTGCACAGAACATAGGAGCTAGCTTGTTACATCTTTTCTGTTGAAGAACTAAGCCCAGTCGGGGGAAATGCAGTGCCGTTACTACAGGGCTGCCTTCTAAGGCTCACGCCATTGCAAGGGAAGGAGAACATAGTCATGCTCAGTTCTGACAACCACAGCAACTTTACTAACAGCAGATCTTACCAGCTATTTTACAATCTGCATATTGAAGCCAATGCAACTAATTGCTGCCTTCAATGTCATGCTGCTCTTCAATGTGAAGAAAGATGTAATGTCTAGTGTTCAGCCAAACTCTGAGAAACAGCTGATAGCCCATGCTATTACTTAAGGATCAGTTCCAATAAAAGTGAAATAAAACAGATACAAAGGTATTTTTGGAATGCAGTTACTGTAGATTTTAGTAGAATCGTTGATACTACTGTCCCGGTCTCCCCTGCCTTTATCCCTGCTAGAGAAACACTTGGTTGCATTAAGAAGCCAAGATCTCTTTCACTAAAATGATCCCCAAATCCACTTGTCGTGTCTCATACGTGAAACTGAAAGATGCTGTCCATGCAGCGCAGGAAAACAGAGGGGAAACACAGCTTTTAAAGATTTTTGCACAAACCCCACTGCCTGCATGCAACCCAGAACCCTGCTGAACATGGCTACTGCCTCACAGTTTCTGGGGTTTCTCAAGTACATGGCTGCAGGTTTTACCTCTGCAACAGCTCACGTGTCCCTCAAGTTTTATACAGACATATACTGCTCATACAAAGTTTTTAATTCTTATTTATTTAGCCCAAAGTAGAGGACAAGTGGATTTTTAAGGCTTCTGGGTGCTGGGATGTTTGTTTGCGGGAAGGTTTGGTTATTTAGTGGAAAAACCCTGTAAACTGAACCAGTCACAACTGGTTCAGAGGAGGTAGGCTGTGATGAGAAGGGGTGATAAGCTGAGGACAGTTAGACCACAGCCGTCCTGCCTTTCACCACAGTATACTTCTAAGCCATTTCCTTCTAATGCAAATATAAAGTGATAAAAACCACATGCCTAAGTTACATGCAAATAACACAGTGAAATTCGCTGTTGACTACGCATATTGGTCTAACTGCATGCTTGTGATATGTACATGTAGGGGTTATTGCTACTCAAAAACATGGGTGCTGCAGGATGTCTGCAGGACTTGCAGTTTTATTTATCAGGAGTGCAAGTCAGAGTTTGATTGTTACCTATTAAGTGTAAAGTTCTGTTGTCAGGACTTTGTCAACACTTGAAAGACATGTCTTCAAGCAATATGTCTTGCCACAACTCATTTCCAGTGATTTCAAGCTTCTACAATTATAAGCATTACAGCTGCTCTACTCCTGATACAGAGCTGCAGAATTAATGCAATACTACGAAAATGGTCACAGGCAATCTGGTGCTTCCAACGAAAATAAGACAGAATGGGATCAACTTTTGCCGTGAAAGCACAAAGTAGTAATGGGCACAATGCATTCTTTATCTTGCTAGAATAATTTTGTGTCCTATACTGTACAACAACTTACATGCTTGAGAACATTGATAACTCAGCTACCAAAATAACCTGCAACAGGTGATATGAAAAACTACTTGTGGGTTCCCCCCACATGCAGCTATAAACAAGAAAGATCTGCACAAGGATTATAGCAGTCTGCCAACAGCTAGCTACTGGTGATACTAGGTACCAACACTAATAAATTTTAAGAGAGATTCAAATAGTGGACTAACAAGTTCAAGATTTTGAAACAGCTGGGGCACAGGCAAACACTTAGGAAGCGCTGTGGAAATAAAAAAAAAAAAATCTCAGAGGAATAGTTTGCAAATTTGTTCCTTTGCACCTATAGATATTGACAGGGAAACAGGTCAAATGATGATTAACAACAAGGAATTGACAGGTTTTACCTAATGAGACCAAACAATCAGGAAACATAGTTCCACCATAGGTAAGTTTTACTTCATTGTATTACACGTGCCCTGATAAGGCATACAAGGCAACACTTTCCAGTAATTACCTATTTCTCAGAAGCTTAACCTCAGGAACTACCAGACAACTCTTGGACAAATACTTTCATAACACCTGGAGGCAGCCTAATACACATAAGTCAAGAAGATCCATCTTTGCGAGGTATTATTTGTGAGCACATAGGAGCCATTCCCTTTGTTTTCTAATGAATAAACTCTGCTGTCAGCAGCTCCACCAGCAAGTCGCCCACAGACTCTATAGCCACAGTTTCCAAATCCCCACAACTTCTCCCAGAGATTTTCTTTTACAGAAGTCAGGATGAACGAAGATGAGAGTCAACAGGTATTGAAAACAGAGAGGCCCATAAGAAAAGGCCATTCACTGTTCCCAGTGAGCACTAGAAGACTTGAAATCAGAAGCTTCAGCTTCTCAAGAAGATTTCATTCTTCCCCCAGCTGAAGCTTTGCCATTTGTGGCAAAGGGAATGCATGGGGCAAGATAACCTATCTAAAATAAATGAAGTAATTCCCCAAATGAGGAAATCATCTCTCATAGTCAACCAAAGCACACTACAAGAAGATACAGGTCTCTGCTGTGACAAAGTGCTCAAAGGCCCCAAAAGAAAGCTTAGGTAGTCACAGAGTACGTGCTCCCGTGGGAGGCACAACTTTGCAGGAAGGTGCCTCGATGGATTAGTCACCTCAGGGAGACTTTTCCTTTCCTTTCCTGGAACAGCATAACATTTTGAGGCTCAAATTGTAAAATAACAGTAAGAATAAACTGTTTCCAGGCTGATAGTGTGATACTAGCTGAACAATTACTCAGCAACCAAGACTTCATATCTAGTCCCTTCACCCCTAGTATGAAGTCTCTAACCACTTTCACATAATTTAATGTAATTTCATTTCTCACACCCATAAAGGGTGCTTGGACCAACACTATTTGCTTGACAGCTGGGGCAGACTAGCAGAAAGAAAGTGCAGAAGCTGTTGCTGAGGCTCAAGCGGCAGCTCACTGAGCTCAAAGCACCGCCAGTCACCGGCCCTTCGCCACCACTTGCCATAGGAGGCACAGCAGCCGGACACACACACGGCACGAACCAGGCCAGACTGCAACGGGTAACACATTTGTTCGTTCAACTCACGCGTGGGGGCAGAGAGGAAGAGAAAGAATAGATGGAGGGTGAGTCAGAGACATCACCCATTTCTATCTTCAAGCACGGTCACAAATAAAAGAGCAAAAGGAAAACATTTCCAGCATGAGCATAGTCTTTCAAAATTTTCTGAATCTTCCAGTTTGACTGTTTTACCCACAGCAAAAGGCTGGACCTCCTCTTAAAAATACTAACTAACAGCTTGTGTTGCATAGTTTTGATCTGCTTTTTTGGTGAAAGCACTCTGTTTCCACCAAGATTCCTCAGTCCACCAGCAACCAAAACCAGATCACTGAGTCTCTGTTGTATTTAACTAAAATACATTTTCCTTTTGAGCCATTAGCGTGGTTTTAGTCCACAGTACTCACAGGGACCATGCCACTGCATAAGGCTTCAAGAACCTCCACGCAGGAAAGACTGACTGTACCTGCAGCCTCAGCAGATGGCCCGGTAAGCAGGGTATTTCATTCATGACCTGTATTTCTCTAACTCCAGTTTTCCCCTCCAAAGTATCTCCTGTGTCAAAACCAGACCTTAATTTGCAGTGCACTCCTACCGCACAGCATCGTGCTTAACGTTGTCCTGATGCTTCATCACCCCTAGACGGAGCTGCAGTCATTTCCTTATGCCAAGACACCGCCAGGTTTCTTACTGTTTCATCGAGTCCTAACTCCTCTTGAGAAAGCTTTTAACATCCGTCTTGAATACGGTCCAGTTCCCAGGAGGTACAGAGCATACCTACTCGCCTTCATAGAAGTTTGCAAAATAAATGCTGGTAAACTCCTTAATGCAAGGGAAAACACGCAGAATGTGCATATGGGCTTACCAAAGCCATGAAAGTTTATGAATACTTTAACCCCAGGGCTGGCTGTCCTCTGTCCTGCTTCTGCTGCCCTCTACTTCTGGGGCAAAGAACCTTCTTCCTTCCGAAAGCTTTGGGAAAGGCTGACGGCTGAACTCTGGCACGCTTCTTTAGACAAGCTCTAGCAGAGAGTACCAGCCAGCCAGCACTTCCACTATGAAGATGCTTTCTGAAACAAGAAGGGATTTTTGTTCCTTCCACACCTTTCAGCAAAGGTCTTCCAGCCTAGCTCATCATAGTGAAATGCCAGGTCAGAAAGCAAGGGGCTGCGAGCTTCAGAAGCCAGGTAACCAGCATCTGACTATGGTAGCAAGAGACGCAGCTCAGACTCCCGGCAGATTAGCGTTCCACAGGACACAGGGTCAATAGTTCTGTTTTTCTTCCCTCACAACACCATTAAGAGTGGGAAGAAACATTGGTGAACCATCTAGGTGAATATCATTAAGGCTTAAAGACAGTGCTGTCGAAAAACCCCACTCAGAAACCGTTAAGGCAGCAATTAAGCTGTGAAAAATAGCACCAACATTCATAACTTTATAATTTAAGATGGCAAAGGATGCTGTTCGTGTTTGGTGGTTACTCCAAAGATGAGAGAGCACAGCATTCCTGGCTGCCACTCACCAGTCACTCCCAAAGGAGGGAAATCTGACCACATGTAGCCAACTCCCACCAAGGACAGGACCACAGAGGACACGGGGTATGATTGCAATAGCTGCCGTGTGTTTGAAAGGTGCCGCCGTTCATTTGTCACAGCTGCAAGCATGAGGCCAGTTCCCCTCCTCTCACTGCACTTTTCCTTTTGTACTGCACCCACACCAGTCGTTTCTGTTACAAACCTCTGCAACACTTCACTGCAAGCTGTTCCAGTCATGCGTGCACCAAACACAGAAGTGGCACGGCCAGCTGCTCCTTCCTGCAATACCAGCTTTGCATCAATTTATCCTACAGATGATTCCAGGACTGTTCCTGCCACGGAGCTCTGGGAAAAATACACCACATCCCGATGAGCTCGATGGGGATCA